>NW_024352784.1:634015-829987 GCF_902729225.1 Pteropus medius
GAAGGAAGGAAGGAAGGAAAGAAGGAAAGAAACAAAGAAAGAAATCTGGTGAGGTATAAATTCATTCCAGAGTGGAGGGTTAAAATAAATGAAAAACCTAGAGGAGAGCCTTCCTCTTGAAATATGCTGAATTACAATATTATTAGCATTAGATAAAATAATAATTAAATGACATAAATAGCAAGCTAACAGATAGCAGACATGCTCCATATCCTGGGCTCTTCTAGGACGTTCAAGGTAGAAAATCTTTGAATGACATATACTTTAAAGTCTTCATTGCTTTTAATCTGTTTTTCTAATTAAAGACTATATTAAGCAGGTATACATGCTTACAAATATTATGCATTATTATGTTTTAATGATATACATAATAATGTATGAAAGGTATGATAAGGTACGAAAGGCTAAATGAAATTTGTTTATATACTGTTATTAATATGAGTGAAGAGGGTATAAAAATATGTGCCAAGATGTATAGTAAAGATGATGTCTCTATGTTTATTAGTGGACTTAGGAAGAAATGGACAAGAGATTCAACTAATAAGAGTAAATTAGGAAATTCTTTGTTTTTTCCTATCATATAACTGCAAATAGGTTTAGTATTAGGTAAATGAGATAAAATGAATGTGAGAGGATTCAAAAATTTATGTTAATATTGTTCTTTGTTTGAGAAAGTCTGAGTCAAGCTTGGCCTAAACTAGTGCCTGAGGTGTGTCAAATTACCAAGAGATTCTCCTGAGATTCTGTTTGTCAAAAGTTTCCTGATATATGAGATTCCTAAGGCCATGGCTTATAGGGTTGACAGGGTTTAGAATTAGTTATAGCATACAGGAGGCAGAACTCTGTTGTGTAATAGTCAGTGCAATGCAGTTGTGAATAACAATCTTTGCAGAATGATACACCTGAACTTGAATACTTCTCTTCCATCTAACTGTTGTGTGAATTACAGTTTGTTATCGTCTACAGACTTCTATGGGTACTAAACCATTTTAATCTCTATAAGACTGTAACAATAATACAATAATAATTCAATAATACATCATATGTATATTAAGAAATAAACACTTTTATAAAATTACACACACATATGCATTTTGCTTTGTTTTTAATTGCCTAAAATGAGAATTACTTTCTAGACTGCCATGTTTGGGGGCCAGCTATGATTGGAGATTTAATTTTTTTCCCAAAATATGAAGCTTTGTATGATGCTTTCCCTTTAGGGCTCTGTGGTCCCTGAGAGCTCTTATGCCCTGTTTTACGTTGTGACTTGGGAGTCCTGAGAATATGAGATTATATGTCTGTTTCCTGTGGGAAGTCAGCTAGAGTGAGCACTTATGATTTAAGGTTTATAAAATGAAATCAGTATGCTGCCATTATAAACATTCTTGGGCCCTATTCCTGGCATGAGCACCTTTCACATTCCTTCTTTTTTGGAGCTACCTTTTGGGTATGGTAATGATGTTCAGACATTTTGATCCTAGGCTTATTGTGTGATAAAGCCTAATCTTATTCCAGTCTGCCTGTGTCATCACAGAAATCAAGGGGATTGCCTTACAGAGGATGTCGTTGGTGATTAGGAAGAATATGTTCATTCTACATTCAAAATCAAGATAGTGCCAGCAAGATATGTGTGCTCTTTTGTGGGAAAAGCTAGATCCTCTCAAAATCTTCTTTAGAGTATAGAAAATTCTCTTTACATTTATTCAGTTTTACAAATATATTGTATAATGACTGCAACAGAGAATTAGACAATAATAAACTCGACCCTTCAAATCAAGAAAAGATAAATCGGTACTTCCTTTTACCTCCAAGTAACTAGCCCACCCTTCTCCACTCACTTTCCTTTCTTCAATTCAGGCACACAACTTGAAGTTAACCATTTTAACTCCAATTTACTTCTTTTTTAATCCAGGTATGGTCTTCATTCATGGGGTAAAATAAGTGGCAGATTTGGCTTATATACTAAAACATCTCACAGGTTAGTAAAAGGATATGATAAATATACAAACAGTTCTAGCACAGGTCCCCAAGTTATCGTCATCATGAAAATGGAGAAAATATGAAGGTAGCAGAAAGGGACTTTCAAGTAGAAAATCTGGTTTGGCTGAAGAGAGAAGAGGATGTGTTTCATTAGTATTTAGTGTAGAGAGCACGGAATTCTGTATCTTTCGGCAAGCTATCAAATATACTGAATCTTGATTAGATAAAAAAGGTTATGATAGTATTAAATTAGTAGACCCATAGGAATGTAATTAACTTTGTAAATCAATTTAAATAATAAATAGGTAAATATATTTAAATAGGTAAATATAGACCACCAAAAACTATTGCTACTATTTTTTCTCTAGGTATATGGATAAATATTTGAGTTGATATTCAAGTTGGCTATTTTTGCACAAGATAAACCTAAAATAAGTAGAGTAGAGGCATAGAAAGGCCTTGTGCTACATGCCAAAGGGTTTATTGCCTGGCAGACAGTGTTTACTTAATGAAACTCAAAAAAAAAAAAAGGTAACAAATAGAATTGTTTAACTATATTTAGTCTATACACTTGAAATATTCAGGTTAAGTGGTAACACTATGTGTCACTAAAAATTTGAATTTGACATTTCAAAAAGACCATTTCAGAACAACAGTAACAAAGAAAAGATGATAGAGTCTCAGAGAATCTAGAATTCTCTTTTCTGAATCCAGCTTTTTCTTGACCTCCTTCTCCAGGGGATGAGGGAGAGGATTCTTCAGATGACTAATAGGATTTTATTCTGTGTCTTCGACCCTGAATTCCGCTTTTAAAATGTTGTCATAGACCATCTTTAGAGAAACATACCATGAAATTAAGGATGAAGTAAAAGAAAGAAGCCTCTTCGGTCTTCCTGGGTCTTAAGCAATATCTGATTCACTCTGATTTTTCTGGGCACTAGGATCAAGTGACAATCTAAAGAAGCCTGTTTTCTGTTTTAAATAGCCCAAGGCAACAATGGGTACTGCACACACTTTGTGTCAAATGGCTGCCAAGCGCGGGATGAAGAAACAGCAGAAGCAGCAGTGACAGCATCACTCACTGCACTTTTCACTAGATCCTGGAGGCTCGGATACTACTATCAGGTAATGGAACCTATTGTCATTAAGGAGGAAAGAGAAATTGTGATTGATATAAGGCGGTATGGTTGTAGCATATCTTGATGTGATATGCTTTTTGTAGTACAGTGTGCTGCTCTGTTTCTTTCACTCAGGCTCAGTGCAAGACTAAAAGAAGACCTAGAGGTGGACTTCTTTTCCTGTGCTTTTGTCGTTATTGTACTTCCAATACATTTCCATATTCTGTCTCCTTCCCCAGAACCACAGGTAAAAACAAGGAAGTGAGGGAGGTTTGGGGTATGTCTGGCTCATACTCGTAACCAAATTACCTTCCCCTTTGGAAGAGAATGTATATCTCATACAACCCTCTTATTCTTTATCTGGAAGTAGCTGAAATACTGGACTAGGAAAAATTATAAGAAGCAGGAGATGTAGAGGTCTCAAATTAGAAACATGAAACCTCATATTCCTCCAATGAAAACAAACAAGCAAATAAATAAACAAAAACAAACACATGAGAAAATAAAAGACTGAGTCACTGCTTGTTAATCTTTATAAAGGATTTGGTTAGTTAAACAGATGTGAAATTTGAGCTAGAAAAACCTGGGTTCCACTCTGAGTTAATCATTAAAGGCTTTGGGCAAGCAAATTGAACATCCTGTACCTGGGCCAGGAAATTTAGTGACAGTAGCTGACTCTGAACTCTGGAATACACAGTCCTCGTAAAATGAAGTGACATTCTGGCTCAGTGTTCAAAGAAGACTTATCAAGATGAGTATATGGCAGAGTGATTTTCCAATGAGGAAAAGAAATTAAGCAAAGGCAACATGGTTGAAGCATCTATAGTATTTTAGGATTGGCAAGTAGTGCAGCAAATTTTAAACATGAAATGCTAGAATACAGTGATCATACAGTTTATCATCCAAACCAGGACACTTTGGGGTGTTTAGGATATGGAAAGAAATAAAATGGTAAAAATTTAGGTAAGACCTACATTTTACTTTGTTGAATGCCATGCCAAGAAATTTGAGCCCTAGCCTCAAATTTATGGAAAGACACTGGAGATTATTAAGCAGTGGATTTAAATGTCTTTGAAATTATACTGTAAGACAAATTTGATTTTGAAAAGAGGCAAAGAAATAGATGAATGTAGCTAGCTGGTCTTTAAAAGATAATTGAGTGATGACAGAAAAAAGATTGATATTAGAAATATTTCTGAATTAAAAATAGGAGTTTTTCTTATTTGAGGATAAAGTACAGATAATACACATGCTGAGGAAACCTGGACAGAGTAAGAACTAAGACACTTTGAGCTACAAAGAAATTATACCTAAGATAAGGTAAAGGAATGCCTGAAAAGGTACTGGTAGATCGTGTTGTAGATGATTGCCCTATTATCCTCAGAAATAGAGGAATGATGAATGAGGAAATGTTTTAAGAGAATTGGAGTTAAACTCAGAAATGGAGCCTATTTTGGCATGAGAGAAGTTGAAGTGATGAGTTTAGTCTTGGACATGGTGAATTTAAACTGTCTATGGAAATTTAACATGGAAACATCCAGTATGCATTTAGAAGGAGGAGTCAACAATTGTGAAATAGCTTTTTTATAAAATTAATTATCTGAAAATTATCTTCACATTGGCTGTGCATGAGGTAATGAGAGTGAACATATTTTCAAGAGAGAATAAAGGGAAAGTCTAGAGAATATGATTCTCTTGAATTGTGTAATGACAGGGGACATGAAAAGGAAATAGATAATCTCAATGACTTTGGGGGATTGCACGGTATTTGAGAAAGAGAGATTTTTGTTTTTGTTTTTTCTTTTTCATGGTACAATCAAGTTAGATTGACCTTCATGGCCATTGTTTTTACAACTCACATTCATACAGTGTCTACACTTGCATTTTGATTTAATATATACAATCCACCAGGATACAGACATAAGAGTAAACTAAACTTATTATTTTTTAGAACTCTTTCAGGTGGCTATCATTAGCCTCTCATTATAGATGAGAAACTGAGACTTCAAGGATGAAATATATCTTTCAGCAAGTCATACAATGGTATGAAAAGAGCTGAAATTTGAATAAGCTCTTATTTGATATAAATGACCATAATCTTCTCATTATATATCGACACACAAAATTAATTTAATAAACAAATTCCAGACCATCCTTCATGCAGTTATAACTTGCTATCATATGCTATGTACTCTATCAAACCAGAATGTAAAAAGATTGTATGAATGTTAGAGTCATATATAAAAATCACTTTTGTCGCTGAATCTAGTTTTGTAACAATCAACATTGTTGGATCTCTCTGTGCCTGTCTCTTTTTCTGTTTGATGACAAAAATTAATTACAACTTTTTAATTATTGTTTTAAAATTACATTTGGATAGCTTAATAAACTTTAAAAATATTACCTGTAATATAGTATTATCAATAAATTATGTATTTCATTGTCACTATTATTCAAAATTATTGATACTATTACTAATGTAATTTTATTCCAAATTTATGTTTGCATTCTCAAAGACAATCTGAATTTCTATTTCTTAATTTCTTCTCCTCAATATAGAGACTTCTGGGAGAATAAGTTCATCTATCGAATTAGTTATGCTGGTTTCCAACAGTTCATATGTGGCCCCCAAATCTTTTATTCTTAATGGAATTCCTGGTCTGGAAAAAGCACATGTATGGATCTCCCTTCCATTCTGCACAATGTATATCATCTCCCTTGTGGGAAATCTTGGCCTCGTGTACCTCATTCATCATAAGGAGTCCTTACATCGTCCAATGTATTTCTTTCTGGCCATGCTCTCCCTCATTGACCTCTTTACCTGCACCACCACTCTACCCAATGCACTCTGTATCTTCTGGTTTAATCTCAAGGAAATTAACTTCAATGCTTGCTTAATCCAGATGTTCTTTGTCCATGGGTTTACAGGTGTGGAGTCTGGTGTGCTCATGCTCATGGCTCTGGACCGCTATGTGGCCATTTGTTACCCACTGCGTTATGCTACCATACTCACTAACCCTATCATTGCCAAAGCTGGACTTGTCACCTTCTTGAGGGGTGTGTTGCTGATGATTCCTTTTCCATTCTTGGTCAAGCGTTTGCCCTTCTGCAAAAGCAATATTATCTCCCATACATATTGTGACCACATGTCAGTGGTGAAGTTATCCTGTGCCAGCATCAAGGTCAATGTCATCTATGGTCTGATGGTTGCCCTTTTGATTGGAGTGTTTGACATCTGCTGCATATCCGTGTCTTATACTATGATCCTCCAGGCAGTGGTCAGCCTCTCGTCAGCAGATGCTCAGCAGAAGGCCTTCAGCACCTGCACTGCCCATATATCTGCCATCATCATCACTTACGTTCCAGCATTCTTCACTTTCTTTACCCATCGTTTTGGAGGACACATTATTCCTCCTTCTCTTCACATCATTGTGGCTAATCTTTATCTTCTTCTTCCTCCAACTGTGAACCCCATTGTTTATGGGGTGAAGACAAAACAGATCCGAGACAGTGTCATAAAGCTCTTCCAGGGTGAGAAAGATGCAAATATTTAGGACAACTGAAATTAGACAGAAAAAAAGTGAATGAAAAACAACTCAGAAATAACTCAGAAGTGACATCATACATTCACTCATGTGTATCATCTATTTCCCATGATCTATCTCAGATATACGTTTTCTGCAACTATATTGGGGAAATTCATAGCTAATTCTTTCAATTTCCCCATCCAAGATTGTAAATTATACTTGGTTATCACCTTTAATCTTTTTAAAACCAAAACAGTTTTTCCGAATTTCTCTAAATTTTATAAAATGACACATTAGAAGGTTTTGTTTAACAGAATGGCTTTCATTTTAGATTTGTCTAAAGATTTCTCATAATTAAATTGAGATTATGCATTTTTGAAGTACATATTACATGTATTTTGCCTTTAGTGCATCACACGAAAGGCATATGGTGTCAATTTATTCCATTCTCAGTGATGTTACCATTGATATTTTATTTAGATTGTCAATGCTTTCCAGGCAAACACACTAGGAACACACTTGCAGTCCAACAAAGTGGGACTTAATACTTGCTGTTAACAGTCCACAAACCAGGTGAAACTGAAGCATCTCAATAAAAAGGTTTTAAGAGGGCTATTTTTTGGAATGTCTTAAGTAACACAGCTAAGGAACTAACTCAAGGATGACATTTTATGGAGTTGAGGGCTGTCCTTCAATATATTAGGTATCTGAAGTACAGTAACCACAAAGCCTTGTGACTTTGATAACTAAACCACAGCACTCGGAAGCCAACAGGTAGAAATAGGAGTAGCTTTTATCATTATCACTTCCAGAAACGCATTTATTTTTCGCAATTAATCTCCATGGGTAATAAGGTGTCATTTCCAAGGGTAAGGTACAGTGCCTAAAACTATGGCTACTACTTGATCATCTATGGCTCACCAGGCATATAGACTAGAAATTAGAGAAAGGAGTGACTCTAGTTGCAGAATTACTGATCCAGATGGTCATGAGGAGATATGGTTGCTATCATGTAATGGTGTTGGGAGGATAATGTCTGAAACCAAAAAGGTCAGTGAAAGACTTCTTGCTGTTTCCAACATCTGGTGATTATCAATAGGTAGTGTAGCTTGAAAGTACTAAAAAGGGCGTAGAAACGAGGATAGTCTCCTCGGGGATAAAGTTGTAGGATATTTGCCTATGCAAAAACAAGCAGACGTTCCATTCATGGGAATGGAAAATCTATCATAAAAAGTGGAATAGAGAGATGATGGTTATCAATTATGCCTTCAGGATCAACTATAGCAGTAGGTTTGTATTTTGTTTGATTAACAGAATGGCTCTCATTTTAGATTTGTCTAAACACTCGTTGCAAGTTGTCTTTTTTTATAAAAAAAATTTTAACTGACCATTAACTTAAAATGTCCATAAAAATCTAGAGTTACGTAGTATATACATTTGGATCTTTCAAGTGGTAGAAAATACCAGATGTTGTCGGTACCCCTCCCATATTCCTTGGGTACTCACAATTACTATAGTATCTTTTGGAAGTTATGACTCTGCTTGAGAACTTCCTTCAGCTATCAGGTAAAGAAGTCCAGAAATGACTAGGAATTAAGTCATTTACATTCCATGAGTGGGAGTTGGAAGAAAAATACTCAAATTGTCTCAACTCATGGTGGGAAAATGTAAATCTGCATCCCCTAACATTATCCATAAAATCCTCAGTCTTACGGGGCCCATGTACCTACATTAAGTAACCTGCTTATTTACATACCTTGTATTGAATTCCTTTTCTTCCCTGTCTTATATTCCTTCCCATCAATGTTTCCCAGCATCATCTACCAAATAAAATGTTTAAGTCAAATTCTTATCTCAGGTCTCTTTCTTGGAGAACATAGCAAAGGATAGTGTCTCTTTTTAAATTAGACTATAAATGAGAGAACACCTACCCAAAGAGAGATGCTCAGTATTTATTTTACTTATTTATATTATGTACAAGAACTAACAAGTTAGGTAAAAGGAAACATTATCCACATTTTAGTGAAGTTCCAAAAGATAGAATAATTGTTTTAGAGTCATGCAGATAATAAGAGGCCAGATTGGGATCTGAAACCTGGTCTTCCTGATTCTAAAGCCACAGTTTTTAACTGGTGCTCTCTCTTTCTTTATAATTACTGTCTGTAAAGGAGAAAAATGAATAGAAGAAAATTATATTGTTCAAATAGTAACTAGAAAATACTGATTCAATTATTTATTTTTATCTAAATGGATGCGAGAATAGAAAAATAGAACCGCAAAGCATATAAGAGTCATATAGTAATTTTAGGAATTGTGGATAACAGGATTCACAGCAGTATAAGAATTATTAACAAATATTTATATAGACTACTTAGTTACTAACAAGGTGGCATGTTTATAAAATTAAAAAAATATGTCCACCTTATTGATGCTGATAGAAGTCAAGAAAGTGGTTACTTTAATGTTATTAACTACTAAGGGACATTGACAGAGCAATTCAGATGCTGGGAAAATCTATTTCTTGTCCTGGTATGTGTTTTCATGACAACTCATCAAGTTGTGTAGTCATGATTTGTGTTCTCTTCTAAGTGTTTGTTATCCCTCAATTAAAATATTACTTGAAGAAAAAGTAGCAATGCTTGATATTTTTAAGTTAATTTTATTTGTGTCTCAAATATTTTAGCTGCTTGCAACAGTAGCCTAGGTAATGCACTAATTGTAGGAAAATTTATAGTGAAAACGTTTTCTATTAATCAAAATATATTTTGAGAAGGTGCTTGACATTACACAATGTGCTAACTTTACATCTATGAAAATTTTAGTCTTTTTCAAGGGAAAGTTCAAATCTTGAGATGAAGAGAAGTTATGTAAAGATACTTATTACACAGTTTTTAAAGATCATTTTGGAGATATATTTTGATTTCTACATCAATGCAGATGAGAACTTTTATCTCTAATGCTGATAAAACTTATAATTCAAGCTTACTATTGCCAAAATATGAATCAACTTTCAAGAAGAAGACTTGTTGACCAACCCCTAGCTTGTTGTTAATGAATAAACCCAAATCTTTAACAAGAGCTCAAATAAAATGAATAATATTAATACAAAGCTTGCCTGACAAGAATGAGGAATGCTTTATTTTGCACTTGGATTGCAAGATGAGCCATACTGTGTATATCATATCAGACATACTGTATGTCATATCAGACACACCAGACATGTATCATATCTGACATGCATTATTTTTAAGTTTCAAAAATTGATTTTACAGAGTAACATTTTAAATTGTTCCCTTGTCCTGTATTGAGGAATCCAGTGTAAAAAGTTTTTTTTTGTATCCAGTACCCTGATATCCCTTCCTAGCAATTTAAAACACTATATATTGTTAATAGCAACTCATGGTCTTGATTTATATGATGCTGACCCTTGCTCTTTGCAGTCTATCTCTCTCACTGAAGTAGGACACAGTTCTCCAGCTCGATGTGAATGAGACAGAATCTAGAGGTAGACCTGAAACTTCTCCATGAAGTTGGTTGCATGAGGCTCAGTGGGTCTCTTAGATACTTAAGTCCTACAAGTCTCAAAATTCTTCCATACTATTTGTATCTTCTGGAGAACTTATAAACCTAACATCTCACAAAGAGCTAAGTACAATACTAATTGTGATACAAATTATAAGTCAATGACTATTAAATTTAAAGTGAAGAAAATCTACTTGCTCAGTCAAAGATATTCATTCAGAACTCACACGATATACCTGTCATTATGCTAAAATGCCATTGATAGACAGATGAATAAGTCATTAATCTTTTCATGAAATATTTGACCCAAAGATCCAGGCAGATGTTCAGCAGGAACATATGATATGATATAAACTGCTACATCATGAGAATTAAGAAGGTTCTCTAATAATGCAAATGAAAAATCTTTTGATTTGGTCTAGGGCAAGACTATATGTATCATTTAGTGAATTAATAAAAAATATGAAATATCCCTTAAATAGAAATACACTTTATACTAGCCGTACCCTTAATTCCTATTAGTACTGATGATCTTAAATATATAAAAAAGTCAAGATAGATGTCAAGTTAATGAACGACTGACTGAAGGAAAACCAGTCTTTGTATTCAACTATATATTGGTACCTTTACACTCAAATGAGAAAAAATAATAGAGAACTTTATACTAGGACCACAGTGATATCAGTATTATACCCTTATAAAATTGCTTTTACTAAATCTTTTTTCTTGTTAGTTCCTTGGTCTTAGGAAATACACTATATAACAACAGAAACATCAATTATTTTTATTACATATGTGTTATTGGGAATGTCATAAATCACATCACTGTGTTGTATTGATTAGGACTCATGCGAAATACCACATCTCCCATCTCAGTATCAGCAATGTTGAGCTCCCTAGAACACTTGTTTTGATGAAGCTTTTATAAAATTTGTAATTCAGAATTCTTACTTTTTGTAGCTAAGATGGGTGAAAGAACATTTGAATTTCAATTGTAGCATTTTTTAAGGAGCATAGTATGAATTTCTTTGTGAGTTTTACAATCAGATTTTATTTTCTTGTTCATATTTTCTTTAGACCCTATTTCCACCCAATTTCTACTTTTTTCCTATTTTATCACCAGCATTTTAGCAATCTATCTCAATTTAACAGATAAATGGGTGGCAGGGTAAATAAATAAACAATAAACAGTAAATAAAAAACATATTTGAGTTGGCTCTAAGATGATTTAGAGGAGCCCCTAAATAAGCTTGAATTGAATAAGGAGTATGGCTGTAAGTAGATGAAGTCCCCTTGAAAAAAATGAACAGTCTGGGAAAGAAGAATAAAAGTCTTCAAAAATGACAAAAAATTTATTCCTGAACATGACCATAAGTTTTGTTATGACCACTGAGAATTTTTTTAAGGATAGTATAATCATGGCATTGGCAGTACGGAAAAGAGTCCTGATATATTTTTCTTTCATGATGTTTGGTATATATTTTAGCCACAGTGAAATTATGAGGGCATTCCCACTGCAAAATAAATTACATAAATGTGTTATTGTTTTGCTTCCTCATTGCCCGCTGTCCCCAGTAACATTCCTTTTTTTTCTGGAAACTGCCTTTTAATCCCAATTTATTAACATAGAACCTGTGGTAGGTGGAGGTCACCTTCCAAGTACACAAGCCCTAAAGGAGCTTAATAATTCTAGATATACTGAGTTCAAAGTATAAAAATATAAAGGTGCTCTAATCATATACAATTTTTACAGTTTTATCAAGTTATAAAACATCTATTCATGTTGATGTTTATAAAGTTTTTTTTCCTCAAGACATTCACATAGCAATATCTTAATAGTTCATTAAAAGTGTACTATTCTCTTAATTTTTAATTCTTGTTTAGCTGGTGTCCCAGGGCATTATTTATTCCTCTATGGAGTGATGCATGAAGAATATGACTCTTAGATGATGGTTACTTATTTCAAAAAGCATTTCCCAGACCAAACATTAATAATGAGAATGCTTCACTGGACATTTGTAATAGAAAAATATTATTCCAACTGATCATAAAATGTCTTGAAATAATCAATGTAATCTTTCATGATAATCAGTATTTTCATCCTTGTGAAATGAGAAACATTCTGGAAAAATAAAAAGAGTGCACAAGTTGCAAAGAAAGATTAGGTATAAAAAGAAAAGAGAGGTCTGAGGAAATTCAGACAGCATATTTCACTTGCATCCTTTCAGGCAATAAGCATCATGATGCGGCTCTTTTTGACTTAGATTTTTGCTTGAAATCTAAAGATTTCAAATACGTATCACCTTTCTTTAAATGTTTTAGTTGTTGCCACTGATACATTATAACTGACAGCTGCCACCATGTCCTGTTTTATTAGTTCTTCTGCCATTGAGTACTTATTAGATATTATACTGGGTATATATCTGGAGAAATTAGAAAAGTGAGCATCCTCTATACATTAGTTTCTGTTGATGTCTAGCTTAAGAACCTTATATAAGCCCTGCCTGAGCTCCTTGTTCTTGAGTGCATATACCATTGGGTTGAGGGCTGGAGGAATGACATTGTGTAGCACATTGAGAAGAACTGGAATGATGGGAACTGTCATTACTGCACTATGAGTGATAGAAATAACGACGACAACTGTATAGAAGAATAGGATTAAAATGAGGTGGGATGTGCAGGTACTTAAGGCCTTGGATGTAGCTTCTGCTGAGTTCAGCTTCAGCACAGAGTGAAGTATCAAAATATATGATAAAATAATCAAACCCAGGTCACTTCCCATGAGTATCCAGGCCAGGAGTAGTTGGTAGATGCTGTTTATTGTCCTGTCATCACAGGATAGACTAGTGACTCCAAGATTAGAGCACAGACAATGCTCAATTTGGTTCTGTGCGCAGTAGTACCTCTGAGCAGCCAACACAGGAATGGGGATAATAGTTAAGGTATTTCTGAGTGTCATGAACACAGTTGTTTTGACTACAAAAGATTCAGTAATTATTGATGGATAACGTAGTGGTTGACAAATGGCTACATATCTATCTATAGCCATGCAAGCAAAGATACCTGATTCCATGCCCACGAAACAATGTATAACATACATCTGAGCAAAGCATGCAGGGAGACTGATGGCTTTAGCACTGAACAATAAGATGGCCAAAATCTTGGGCATGATGGTGGTAGCCAGACCCATATCTACCACAGCTAGTATGCCCAGGAAATAGTACATAGGCTGATGCAGTGTCACCTCTTGATTGATGATGATCAGGATAAAGATGTTGGCACTGAGAGCTAAGAGGTAGAGCAGAGCCAGGGGCAGGGAGAGCCAGTGCTGCCAGCTGTGAATGCCTGGAAATCCCATCAGAATGAACTCAGAAACCTGGAACGCAGAGATGTTGGAATCTCTGAGAGTCTGGAACATCGTTCGCTAAGAGGAAAAATATTCAAGGTTACTGTTTTTAATAATCTCTCTGACATTATATTAAAAGAAGTTGCCTAGGTTCATGATATCGAAGAGGGAAGGGGATGCATCATGATTCATTGTTCTCATCCGACCAGTAACATTTATGTGATATATATTATAAAATTGGAAGTGTAGTGGCATGTTCCATGTTAATTCACTTAATCCTCACAAAAACGACATCAGGCAGGCCATATTATTTCCATTGTCTCATAATAGAGGAATAAAACATTATTACTCTTTTATCTTTTTGTCATGAAAGCTGGACAAGAATAAAATCATCTGATATCACAGCCTGGTCTTTAACTTTGGCTTTGATAATGGGTTGGTTCCTTTATAGACCAAATTCAAGACTTAGAGTAGAGGTTTTCAATCATGAAGTCTTTTTTGGTAACATTATATGATTGAATATATGAAAAGAACCCTTCTTTTATTCAAGGACTTGAGAATTTGTGAAGTACTCAAAATATTATTTAATTTTCAACCAAAATATGAGGTCAGTTAGTATATCTATTTCTCATGAGTAAAGTGATGTCCAAAATGCTAATGTCTTACATAAAAACAAGCAATTACAAAAGAAAAAATATGGTTTGGAAATCTTAGTATTTTTAAATCCATTTTTTTTCTGGTTTTGCATAACTTTCCCCTATTTGGACATATTTTTATTTCCTGGAGCAGTCCAAATAGTCATATCATAATTAATAAAGAGGGTACAAAACAAAAACAAACTAAACTAATGAGTTTGAGATCGATATTTTTATTCAGTAGTCTGCTAAATTCAAATCACTCTATATCTAAGACACCACATGATATAATATTTTATTAATATTTTCATTTTTAAATGAAAGCAGATTTTTCATTATATGTTCTTTCCAAATTGTGCTAATTATTATTTATTTACTCTTTAAAATTTTATTATTAAGGACCAAATATAGGATGGGATTTGTAAAAATTATTGCGGATTACAATTACATTTATACAGAGGTGCAGTGTTGATGTAGGCTTTGTGGATACATTCATCTTAACACAGAAAATGGTACTCTATACTCCTAATAACATAATGAGCTAAGATAAATTTAATAATAAGGAAATATAAATTTTTGGTTCTAAGAAAGCATAGCAAACAATAATTTTAACAAATATACTAAATATCAGGTTGAAAATTAAAAATACTTGAGTTTGAAATGAAGAGCTAAATTACACTGAGATCTTGAATTTCAAATGATGCTGCAATAACCTGAAGAGATACTGTAAAAGGTCTAGTGTCTATGATTTGCCATTTTAACACCCAAACCTGAACAGGAAAATGGCTTTGATATATTATATTTGGTATTGATAGTGAGATTCCTTCATCAGTTCAGAGCAATGGAATAGCTTCAACTTTACTGAAAAGGACAAATAGGAAGACTGTCTTTAACTGCCCAAAGAAGAAACAAGGATGTATATCAATGTCTAGGCCATTAATTCAATATTTATATTTCCCAATGAAACCAAAGGCATGGTATATTTGTCATTTATATCATTGGTTTATATCCAAGAGCCTGGAACTTAATAAGCACTCAGTATATATTGGTTATATGAATAAATATTGGAAGAGGTTTAAACAGTTTACATGACCAAGATTCTTGAATTACTCATGAGGAAGTGAGAATTTTTGACATCTAAGCAGGGTAAAGACCAAAAGGAACAATGGTGAGGTTGGGGATAGAATGATGTCAAAATAATAAAATGTCAGAAGAAAATAATGGATATTTTATCAAAGCCAAAATAAAATTTAAAAAGTATGGGTATTCTAGAACATAAAAAAATTCTCATATATCTGTAAATGCAATAATTATTATAGAGTACACCTGCCAATTAAAAAAGGAATTCTAAGATTAAATTTTTTAAAACTATGTACTATATCTAAGAGACACGTAAAATGCAGTTTGAAAGCAAATATATAGAATGAATTATGTATTCTTTTAAAAACAAAACAATTTAATAATATCAATATCAGATGTTTTAAAAGCATTAATGCAGTTAGGATAATTATACATTGAGGTAAGGAACAATTAACAGGATAATGTAATAACTGTGACTCTTGTGAATCTAAACACATAAGCTTACTGTAAAAGAAATTCAGGTAGAAAATTCAAAGTATGCTAAAAAGCTTTTAAATATATTTCTCGAAATGAATATGTGAACAAAAATTGTAATGATATAGATTTTATAGCATTACTAATGATTTTGTACAAAAGGATTTAAACATAACCTACTTACAAAAAATAGATTAAAGACCATTTTAAGCACACAAGTATATATATCATTCATGTTCTATGTCATAAGTTAGCACTAACAAAGAATTAAGATGATACTTTCAGGAATCATTTCTATGGTTTGTTACTATAACTAACTAAGAATTAATACCAAAGACCATAAAAGAGATAAAAGAAATTCCTTTAAATTTGGAAATATTTAGTAATAATATGAATTGATAAATGAATCAAACATAAAATAATAATAGAACTAACAAAAGGAAAGAATAGAAAAACAATGAGAAACTTAAAACTTTAAGAATATGGATAAATAGTATGAATAAATCTATAATTTTAAGTACATATATTACAAGCAAAAAGTGTTTACAAAGTAGGAAACTAATCAATTAATAAAGAATATTATAGTAACTAACTTCACAGTAAACAAAACAGGATAAAAAATGAGATGTTGGAGTACCTAAATTGGAAAAATGTAGTAAGAATTCTCAAAAAAATGAAAAACATTATTTAAAGAGAGTCGTAAAATATACACAGAATAAAATATTATTCAATGGAAAACAAAAATAAAAATCGAGACATGGATTTGGAAAAGTTATCTTAAAATATTTAAGAATATAGTGAATTACTTTATGACTCAAAATTTAACATTAGATACTGTATAATATTTTTAAGTGTGTATAACTTATTATAATTGACTAAACAGATAAATCGAAACTGAAATAAGAAATGATTTTTTTCTACTTACAGTTTTTTAAAATCAATTTAAACCAGACAGAACGGGACTTCTTTAATATGGTGTTATCGAACAATAATCAAATATTACCTATTTAATGAACAAGATAAGAATGCTCACTATTTCAATTTCTATTCACTGATATATTAGAGATCCAAAGGCTAATGGATTAGTAAGAAAAGAAATTCATCTCACATCTTAGAAAATGTAATTATCTAAATTGAAATATCAGAGAACTTTAAGAAAAATTTCCTTGGAAGAAAACTGTAATGTATTCTTACAGTGAATTCTGTGTATTTATCTGTGTATCTGTGCTAAATATTAATATTATATTT
This sequence comes from Pteropus medius, assembly GCF_902729225.1. Classification (NCBI taxonomy): domain Eukaryota; kingdom Metazoa; phylum Chordata; class Mammalia; order Chiroptera; family Pteropodidae; genus Pteropus; species Pteropus medius. The sequence continues at coordinate 650,946 of NW_024352784.1, forward strand.
CAATGTGTAAGAGAAGCTAAGTGTTCTTTCTGTTACAGGGTTTCCCACTGAAAGCCTGAATGTGTCATTCATACAGTTCAGCAAAAATTCAAATATCTTGAGTGAAAATACAGCTCTCTGTGGCCCTATGAACTTGAAAAGTACCTCAGCTTATAGGGTCCTCTGTCCTAATCTATAAAATAAGATAATTCATTTTTAGCTCTTCAGGTTGAGTTAAAAATTAAATTTTATTAAAATTCCTGCAATATAGAAAGAGAATTAATATTTATGTGCTCAATTTAAATGAAGTCATTGATGGCTGTCTTCAGGACAGTAGCCATCAAGACCTGATACCATGAAACTGCTTATTGGCGTTAGAAGGCTAAGAGAAACATGTGTATAAATTTGTGTACTAACTCAAGGGAGCTGGAGAATGATGACTTCTGATCCAGCCAGCTAAATCTTGGGCTTGGAGAATTTTGTGAAAAATTATAAAGATATGAAATATTCAATAAAATTGAGAAAATAATGAATATAATTCTAAAGAATATTGATGCTGTCATGCTTTACTATATTTTTTTTATGTTAGGCAATAGAGGTTATAGAAATTCTAACTTTTGTCATATATATGTGTTTGATAAAGTTTTTCTATATTTAGGTTATTTTGGCACAGAGCATACATTATGATTTCCATAGAGTCACTGGAGGATTTTATACAGATGCTCCAATCACAGGGGAGTCCTTCTATTCTATAAGGCATTCCTAATGTCTGCAAAAATTACAAGACTGGCTCTGTCCCCAACTGCATACTTACTGTGGGGGTGCTGTACTTGACTCGTCTTAAGTAGCGAACTTCAGTATGCCCAGAGCTGATTTACAGCTATGGCAAATAGACTAGGATTTTATGATGAGTGGAGAGGAACTCAGGGGCCTGCTGTGGGGGAGAGAAAGACAGTTCCCTAGAGCTGTAAATCCCATGTCAGCCAAAGTGAGTCACACCCAGGAGTGGATTAATTAGGGGCAAGAATTGAAAGAACATCATTTATCTTAATTAGGGTTCGATGAGACTAGGTTTCTTTTAGATACGGGCATAAATGTTTAAATGCCTAAGTTTCAGGTTAACTTTCTGTTTAAAGAAAGACTTTGGCATATGAAAAGTTGATCAACATCACTAATCATCAGAGATGCAAATTAAAACCACAATTAATTGAGATATCATCTCATACCTGTCAGTATGGCCATTATCAATAAATCAACAAGCAACAAGTGTTGGCAAGGATGGGGAGGAAAAAGGAACCTTCATGCACTATTGGTGGGATTGCAAACTGGAGTGGTCACTATAGAGAACAGTATGGAGGTTCCTCAAAATTTAAATATTAAACTACCTTATGACTCAGCAATTCTACTTCTGGGTATTTATAAGAAGAAATCCAAAACACTAATTTGAAAAAATATATGTTACCCTTATATTCATTGCAGCTTTATTTACAATAGCCAAGATATAGAAGCAATCTTGTAGGGTTAACTCAGAACACAGCCCCTTCACATACTCAAAAGACTGATAGCTGCCCTGCTAGCAGCCAGGGAAGGCAGTGCACAAAGTGCTTTCAGGGTGCCTACTCCCAAGGACATTCTCTGCTGCTCCCATGGACGTTCTCTGCTCCTATAACTAAGCAGCACATCTTGCTCCCATTTGTCTGATAAGGTGGCTTCTCCCCCAGTGAGATAACTCCTTCCTCTGTTTGTGTGCATAAAAAACTACTTGATCTTGGTCAGCAGCAGACTTTTCCAGTAGCTCCAACCAGCTGCTGGGAAGCTTCCCTGCCTCCTAATAACCTGCGTTTCTCACCCCTCTGGTCCTTCTGGTGGTTTTTCCGGATAAACAAACCCAGGAGCAAATTCCAGGCCCGAGGCTCCTGTGTTACAAACTTAAGTGCCCATCAATAGACAACTGGGTAAAGGAATTGTTCTATGTATATACTACGAAATATTACTCGGCCATAAGGAAGAATGAAATCTTACCATTTGGGACAACATAGATGTACCTGAAAGGTATTATGCTAAGTGAAATAAGTCAAATAGAGAAAGACAAATACCATATAATCTCACTTATCTGAGGAATCTAAAGAACAAACACACAAACGAACAAACAAACAAAACAGAAACAGACTCATAGATACAGAAAACAAACTGTTGGTTGCTGGATGGGAGAGGGCTTGGGGATAGAGTGAAAAAGGTGAAGGAATTAAGAAGTATAAATTGGTAGTTATGAAAGAGTCAAGGGGATTTAAAGTACTGCATAGAAAATATTTAAAGTACTGCATAGTCAATAATATTGTAATAACTATGTGTAGTGCCAGATGGGTACTAGATTAATTGGGGAGATTACTTCATAAAGTAGATAAATGTCTAACCACTATGCTGTATACCTGAAACTAATATAAAATAATATTGTACATCAACTGTAATTAAAATAAATTAATTAAAATAAGCCTTTTGGAAGTTTTTTTTTTAAAGAAAAAGCAGAATATAAGATCTCTATCTCCCTATATTTAAAAATTTTTATACACACAGAAATTGAAGAAGACTATTTCTCTCAATTTGTCTCTCTAGGACTTGTCTAATTTTGAGTAAGAGAATGAACTCTGAAAATAATGGGGTTGGTAAGCTTTAGATATCAAATCATATTAAGTGATTGATAAACCACCAGAAAATAGAGACTTGGAGTTGCTGCATTGTGTTGTACTTGGCTGAGCTCCATTACATAAAGGAAGGGAAGACTATACTCTTAGCTCTCTAATAAGCTGCTGAGTAGTTTGATTCTCTCTGGGTAACTTTAGGAATAATCTTCAGGAACAGTTCAATCAATTAACTCAGTTCTATCCTCCAACCCATCTCATGCAAACATACACAACTAAGAAAAGCACATGATTTGATAATATTTCATATCAATAATATGCATATTTTAATAGCACAGTGTCTACAACACGACTTCCCAAGCTATTTCCCATAACTGACAGACGACTTTTGTATCATGCAAGATAGATTCAGAATTACTTTATTTCACAATAAAAATGGCAAACTCTTATATGGTACTGTTTATATGCCATAAATTATTCTAAGTATGTTACATATATTTTAAAAATAATCCTCATAGTAAACTCCATTGAGTTAGGTACCACTATTTTCCACCTTACAAGTGAGGAACCTGATGCGCATAAATGGTAAGAAACCTTCCTGACATCACACAGTTAGTTGTGGTAGAGCTGAACTTGTAATTCATGCACTCACTATTTCCCATTCATCCTAGCTATACCAACAGCAAACTCAATATTAGATTATAAGCAGTGTTAGTCAAATCTCACCCTTGTTTGAGGCTTATTCCAAATTTCATTGATTAACCAAACTTTTCTTTATCTAAGAGCATATTTCCCACACTGCCAACAAAATCAGTTTGGGAATAAATAATTGAGTTTGCTCTATATTAGTATTACTGAATTTTTATTTATTTCATTATTATTTATTTTTATTCTATTTAAATTAAATGTATTGAGGTGACATTGGTTAATAAAATTATATAGGTATCAAGTGTACATTCAATAACACATCATCTGTATACTGCACTGTGTGTTCACCACCCAAAGTCAAATCTTCTGTCACCATATATTTGACCCCCTTTACCCTTATCTACCTCCATCTTCCCCGCTTTTCCTCTGGTAATCACTAAATCCTTTCACATCACCACAGCCTCTTTTCAGTTGTAAAATTTCTGAGAACAAAAGTTCACCATATTCAAATTTATGTCTTGAGTGTCTAGTCAAATATCTGATACTTTGACTATATAGGCCTTCGATTAGTTTTTCTCACATATAAATGGTAATGATAAAAGATCCATTCATTTTCTCACAAAAATACACACATTTAAATATGTTGTGATTTTAATAATATTTAGACATTTTCATTTGCTAGAAATTTTGAACAATAAACCAAAGATCTTGAGTTTGAGGAAATCATTACCTATCTAAGGTGGAAGTCACATTAATATGATATGATATGAGAAGAGATGAGATGATATGGAGTGATATATGATGTAATATGATATAATGTGATTTTATATATATAATATGCATTTCTGTATTATAAAAGGGCATGTAAAAGCAAAAAATTAGTTACATATGATAAATGAGAAAAATGGTTCTCAGAAGACATAAATTTCGAGAAGGGCTCAGAGGGTAAGCAGGATACATTTCATACAAATCTGGTTAAGGAAAAAAGTTAGAAATAAGATGCAAATAAACCAAATTTGGACCATCCAAAAACACAAGAAATAAATAGTATGCACTCAGTTTAAAATATTTTTTGCATTATAAAACTATATGCGAACAAATTTGAAAACAAAAAAACCCTCAAAATAACTAAAAATATAAATAGGGAAAAATTATTAAAGAAATTATCATCACATTCAAACCCCTCCAACTCACTTCATTCCCCCAATGAGAAAATGTACTGTCAAAAACAATAGGCTCATATTGATTCTCTTTGCAAGACAAGAGCAAATATCAAGAAACAGATTATACTTGAATTATACGAACTATACCAGAAAATTACCCAAAGAAAAGATGCACAATTCATTTTGCAAAGTACTTTTAATGTTAATTTCTTTCATTACTGTATATTTTACCCACTTTACCCTTATCTACCTTCTCCCAACTCCTTCCCTTTCATAACCACTAAATTGTTATCTGTTTTGATGAGTTTTTATTTATCTTGTTCATTTGCTGCTTTCAGTTTTACATCACACATATAAGTGAAATTTTTTCCGTCTGACTTACTTCACTTATATAATCTCAAGATCTATTCATTGTTATGTAAATAGAAGTATTTCATCTTTTCTTGTGGCTGAGTAATATTCCATTGTATATATGTACCACCTCTTCTTCATCAAATCATCTATCGAGGTTGTTTCCATGTCATGTCACTGTGAATAGTGCTCTGAATGAACATTGGAGTGCATATATTTTTATGGATGAATGTTTTCAAATTTTTTGTGTAGATACCAGAAGAGGGATTGCTGGGTCATATGGTCATAAGAATAAGAATTCTATTCTTAATTTCTTAAGGACCCTCCACATTGTTTTCCATAGTGGCTGTACCAATTTACATTTCCACCAGCAGTGTATAAGGGTTCCTTTTTCCCCACAACTTTTCCAACACTTGTTATTACTTGTCCATCAACAGGGCATGATTTTTTTTTTTAATTTATGATTTCTGGTGATTTATGAGGTAGACATTATGGTTTTGTTCCTTCTGCTTGATCTTTTTTGCTAAGTAATAATATTTAGACTACAACATTTGATTTAATAATACTTAAAGTCAAGTATAAACTACTGTTTGTTAATTTATTAATGTTTATTCATTCAAAAATATTATGTGACATCTAATATGTACTAAGTGTCTTGCTATACACTGCAGGTATAAAATACAATCTGTCCTAATAAAAGGTTTTATTAAATTGTGGATGATTCAAGAATATAATAAAATTTTTAAAATACAATGATGTTTAAATGGTGTAAGAAATTGATGAGCAAATCTATTGCTAATCAAAGAAATTGATTAGCAAATCTATTTCTTACTTATAAGCCTGGTACTTTGCTAATTATATTATATTCAGAAGCTTTAGAAGTTTGTTCTCTAAAATGTCTATGAGAGAGCTGAGTCTTCCTGAAATACATTGTATCAGATGCTACTTTGTGGGGAACAGAAAAAAGATAGAGGGCTGCAAAATCACCGAAGCTGAAAATATCAGTAACAACTTGAGCAAGAAATAGCAAACAGCAACATGAAAGAACAGCCCATTTTGATCTGTCAGAAACCTAAGCATGTTTCAGGTTTAAGAGCGAATGTCTATTTTTCCCAGAAATTTTTCCTGATAACCTTCAGAGTTTACTTAGTTGTCATTTCTTTCTGCACATATATGACCCTAAGGTTTTTGTACTGGCATAAGAAGAGATCTTTGAAGGGCTTACTATGAACATATTCATCCTATGTAGCTTTATTATTTCCAAAAAAAAGATGCCTTTTGTGGTATCTAACCTGTCATCCTTCGGTATAAATACATAAAGATAAAACATACATGCAGGTAGACAAAATGAATAAGGGACAATTTTATATCTTTATTTCATCCACTATTCTAAACAATGTTCACTATCCTCTTATGATAACTGAAAGTGTATTCTGGGAAGAAACTTTAATTAATATTATGAATATGTACGTATCTGGTGTGATGAAAGCCAAAGATGAGGATTCATAAAAAATAGGAGTTTTGAATCCAATATTCTTATTTAAATGTGAGATTTAATGTGGGTTTTAAAAATTAAGGACAGTTGAATAAGAAAAGAAACGTATTGTCTATGGACTTTGGGGATAAGAATAAACAACAGATGATGTCAAATTTGTACTTTCTACTACTTAACTCCAAAACAGTGGCAGCTAGTCATATAGTCCTCCAGGATGAGGTTAGTTGATTTTTTTTAAAGAAAAATTGGTATTCCTGAGGAAAAAAACCCCATGAACATTGATAACTAAGAATGTCTACAATGAAGCAGAAGCCCCTAGTTGAATACTCTAAGTAAAACTTACCAACTGATATGATTCACTCATAACCAAGAGTTTCAAATCAGCTTTTTAAAGACTCTTTCAGAAGTGTGAAGTAATAGTCAAAGGTTTTCAGATATTTGAGAAACTCTTCCAAAGTAAAAGTTAAAAACCTATAAAAAAATTGAAACAGATAATATAGGAATAATATATAAAGCATATAATAATATATATTATGTTACTATTATTAATATATTATATATAGTTTATATTTATATAATTACATATATACATATGTTGTATGTAGACATACAGCATATATACAATTATACATACTATAATTATATATATATTGTTGTTAATATATTATTAGATTTACAGGATTCAGAGGAAAATATGATCTTGAAAATTTGTAATATTAGACAACAAAAAAAGGCAAGATATTGGGGGAGATATAGTTTAGGAATTTTCTTTAAGAAAATGGATCGAAAAAAGACAGATGTAATATAAAATAATTTTTTTGAAGAAAAGAACAGAATAAGTCCAGATGATCCATTATCTGACTAAAAGTAATTGTAGTAAAATAACAAGGGCACAATTGGGAAGAAATTATCAAAAGCTAATACAAGAAAATTTCCAAAATCAATGGTCATAGATTTCTAGCCCTCAAGGCACCTACACAATAAAAGACATCTGTACAATTGAATTTGTTATTTAAGAAAAATGTGTTATGTATTCCAAGGGGATACTTCAAAACATTAGAGACACAGGTGCTTGTGCAGCAATCCAGCTAACCTCTATGGAAGGAGGAAAAAGCATTGAAGCTACATTTTGACTGCTATCTCATAATACTAGAAATAAGTGAATTATTTCATATGCATGCATCTATATATGTGTGTGAGCATGTATTTAATGGAAAGAAATGAAATTAAAAGAACGCAAACTAGTTTTAATGAAAATGAGTGATTTTAATATTTATTGCAGAACATTGTTTCTTTCTGTGTAAGGCCTTTTTGGACACATGGTGAAAGCACTTAAATACAAAATGTTTCAGTCATTCACACATCCATCTATTTCTTTTTTATTTGTTTATTTTTTCATGTATCTAAATAAATAACATCCCTGAGTACTTAGTCCTTCCCAAGTCAGGGTAGGAACTATGAAAAAAAATCACATAACATGAACCTTGAAAACTTGATGTTAGGTCAAAGAACCCAAAGATAAACAGTCACGTATTATTCTATTTATATAAAATATTAAGAATAGGCAACTGTGCGGGGAATGGGGATGACTATTTAAAATGTATGGAATTTTTTGAGAGTATGATTAAAATGTTCTGGAAATAGTGGTGATTGGTTGCACAGCATTGTGAATATACTAAAAGACACTGATTTGTACAAAAATAATTAAAATGGTCAATTTTATATTATGTGACTTCCAATTTAAAAATATGCTACACAGCTCTTTTACTGAGATTCAGCTATTTGTTCTTGATTAAACATTCCTCTGTTTACTGAAAACTTTTGATAGTATCAAAAGTTATGAGAAAGTTGATTTAAATAGGGTTTTTTTTCACAGTTTATCCATTGCTTTTATTAGGGCAACTGTTAATATCCTTAGTTTGCCGTTTTCATTTATGTCACTCACTGTTTACTATTTTTTTGTGAACATGAGTTTTCATTTTTCTAGAATAAATGCTTCAAAGTGTAATTGCTAAATTGTATGATAGGTCAGGTTTGTGTTTTAAGAAACTGGCAAAATATTTTCCAGAATGGTTGTACCATTTTATACTCCCACCAGTAATATATTAGTGATTCAGTTTCTCCACATCCTTGCTAAAATTTTGTGTTGTTACTCAGTTTTATTTTATCCATTGTCATTGCAGTGTAGTAATACTCTATTCTGATTTTAATTTGCATTTGTACATGGCTAATAAGTTGAACATTTTTTTGTGTTTATTTTGCATTTGTATGTTTTATCAGTGAAATTTCTCTTTTAATTTTTGTACATTTTCTAATTGATGGGTTTTTTGTTGTTGTTGTTTTACCGGTGTGTGGGTGTGGGTGTTGGATTTGTCTTGCAGTTATTTTTTTCTAGGTTTATAGCTTGTCTTTTCATCCTCTTAGTAGAGTCTTCAACAAAGCGAGTTTTTTAATGTGGTTTAAATTTTCATTTTTTATTATTTTATTTGTTTATTTTTAATTGAATTTATAAGGGTGACATTGGTTAATAAAATTATATAGGTTTCAAGCATACAATTCAATGATACGTCATATGTATATTCTATTGTGTGTTCACCACTAAAGATAAATTTCCTTTTATCATCATGTATTTATCTTTTTTAATGAATTGTGTTTTGGTGTCAAGTTTAAGAACTCTACTTTGTGCTGAATCTTAAAGATTTATCCCATTGTTTTTCTAAATGTTTTAAAGCTTTAAATTTTACATTTAAGTTTATGACCCATAATTTTGAGTTAATTTTCATATAAGGTAAAATCAAGAATTTAAATCAAGAGCTTGTTTTATTTTTGTTTCTGTTTGCCTATTCCAAAAGCCTTTTTTTTTAAAGGATACATTTTCTTTATTAAATTGCTTTTGTATATTTGTCAAAAATCACTTGCACATTTTTGTGGGGGTCTGTTTTTCGGTTCTCTATTCTGTTCCGTTGATGTGTGTGCCTAAATTCTGCCAATACTATAGTCTTGATTACTGTAGCTGTATATAGGTCTTAAGTTTGCAAAGAATGTTTACTCATTTCATTATGTATTTTTAATTGTTTTAGCTATTATAGTTCTTTTGATGTTCCGAATAAATTTCGGAATAATCTTGTCTACATCAACAAAAAATCTTGCTGGGATTTTATAGGACTTTCATTACATCTATGTACCACTTTGGGGAGAGTTGATATCTTCTCATCCATGAATATTGTGTATTTTTCCATTTAACTGGATATTAAAAACGGTCTTTCATTAGCAGTGTACAATTTTGTTATATACAATATACATTATTATTATATATTGTAGCATATTATTATAATATGTAAGGGTAACCGCTATTCTACTTCCTGCTTCTATGAGTTTGATTATATTAAGTACTTCACATAAATAGAATCATACAGTATTTTTCCTACTGTGATTGGCTTATTTCACTTAGCATAATATCCATAAGATCTATCCATGATGTAGAATATGATAGAATTTCCCTATTTTTATGGCTGAATATTATTTCCCTCCATATATGTAACACTTTCCTTACCCATTCATCTGTCCATGGACATTTAGGTTGCTTCCATGTCTTGAATATTGTAAATAAAGCTGCAGCGAACACGGGAAAACATATATTTCATTGAGATTTTGCTTTCAATTCTGTGGGGTAAATACTCAGAAGTGGGATCTCCATACTGTTTTCCATAGTGGTTGTACAATTTTACATTTCTACTCACAGTGCACAGGGCTCCAGTTTCTCCACTTCCTTGCCAACAACTATTTGATTTTATAATTGCCATTCTAACAGAATGTAGTGATATCTCATTGTGGTTTTGATTTTTAATTTCCTTGATGATTAGTGATGTTGAGCATCTTTTCATGTAACTGTTGGCTATTTGTATGTCTTCTTGTTAAACAGGATTGAAGAAAATCATTTAAAAGTTTTCTGAACTAAAAAAATGAAAATTTTTCAAGATATGGGGAATACAGAATTAAATTTGATATTTTTGAGAGTTAGTGTTAGATGAAATCCAGAAAGTGGCCTATTTAATTTGTTAACATGGAATGCGCTCGTGAAATTGTAAAAAGCAATTTTAGGTGATGAATGAGAGCACAGAAAGACAAACTAGAGGAAGAGTGATTTCAAGTTGAGAAAGTAAAGAGAGACAACTAGTTATTGGAGGTCTTTGAGAGAACGTGACCACTGGTTGACTCTTGAGCCGGATCCCAGCAATCAGAGGCTCCTCACCTGCTCCCCTTCCCTTGGAATGTACCCTCTGCCACTGTTCCCACAGCTGGAATTGTTTTCAAGGACACAATCTTAAGAGAGCTATCAATGTTTTGTTGAGACCATCTGGATGGTATACAAACTGAACCCAGTTAAGGCTCTTAGTAAGCTTTAACGATTCTGGGTGGGGGCGAGGGAGGGTAGCAGATGCAGCCACCTAAGTCAAACCTCATATGTAAGTTCTCCTGTTTACTAAACATGGTACCTACCACACTGGAGTGGTCTGCCTTCTTCTTTTGTCTCTCATTGCCTTCTGTATACAGAAGCTAGTTTAGGAACCAACCTTTACTTTAGAAATTTTGAGTTTAAGGTGAGCAGAGAAATAGAGTAATACATGGAAGGTATTACATATTAGGGAGTGAGTTTTTTTGTAGGATTTAAAAATATGAGATAGTAAATAAAGACTAATGAAACAATTAAATGCAATTTGATGAGCATAATTAACTGGATGGGGGAGACAATATGTATACTTTTATGTTGGATGGAGAGCGATAACAATAAACATTCAGTTTACTTTATATTCCTTCTATAATTGGCTTCACTAGTGAGACATTAATATAAAAGTATTATTTCCTTCAGTCTCTCACTTGTTTATTAATTTAGAAGAATCTTAAATATTAGAAAGACATTTAATTTTATTTGTTAGATTCACATTGGAGATAAGATGAAACAAGTCAATTTTGATCACTTCCATGCAGTTTTATGCTGTTTCTTACATTTCATTAAGAGAACTATCTACCTCACTTGCCAGATTTTGTGCTTTCAAAGACTCTCTTGAAAGAAACTGGGAATCAAATCAGTCTGTAGTAAAATAATGTGTGTGGCCTGATTAGGAGAGAACTATTCAGCCTAATAATAAGATTCTCTAAGATGCCCAGAGATTTAAAATTCATTATGTTAATCACTTCATAGGATTCTTGCTAACTTCTCTTTCAGGAAGAAGTTATTGAAAAAATGGTGTTTTTGTAGTGATTAAAAACATACAGTACATATTTTCCAGGGGAGAGTAACAACTGGCTCTCGGTCTGGAAATTATAATTACTGTTAGGAAACAAGATTATCTCCTTCCACTTTATGTATTTTTAAATGAATATGGGTTAAGTTTTGTTCAAGGAAACATGGGTTAACTATTAGACTAAATTTTCACAGGAGCAATGAAACCAAAAAATTCATTAAAAAGTTGATGGGCAGACCAGGGATGCCCAGATTCTTGAGACATAGATTTAGAAATGCACCATTGAACATGCTCCATTTCTTTAGTTAAAATAGTACTTTCCTAGAGATTTTATCAGATCCTTCCTAAACAAGAGCTCTTCTTTCTTCTGGAAAATATTCTTTTCATATGCTATGGGATTTGGTATTCTTAGAACCTGAAAGGATTCTTATGACATTGTCTCGTATCTGCTTGGTTTTCACACCATAGACTATAGGGTTCATAGTCGGAGGTAGGAGCAGATAAATATTGGCCACAATGATATGGCAAGATGGAGGGATTGTGTAGCCTCCAAAGCGGTGGGAAAAGAAGGAGAAGAAAGCTGGGCTGTAGGAGAAAACAATGGCACAGATGTGGGCAGTGCAGGTGCTGAAGGCCTTCTGCCGAGCATCTGCCGAGGAGAGGCTGACCACTGCCCGAAGAATCATGGTGTAGGAGACTGTGATGCACAGGATGTCAAAGCCTCCAATGAGGAGGGCAACCATCAGACCATAGATGGCATTGGCCTTGATATTTCCACAAGATAACTTGGCTACAGACATGTGGTCACAGTAGGTATGGTGTATTATATTGCCTCTGCAATAGGGAAGGCGCTTGGTGAGAAAAGTGAAGGGAATGATGAGCAACACCCCTCTCAGGAAAGTAGCAAACCCAACCTTTGCAATGATGGGATTGGTGAGGATAGTTGAGTAACGCAGAGGGTAGCAGATGGCCACATAGCGGTCGAGGGCCATCAGCATAAGAACCCCAGATTCCATTCCTGTGAAGGTATGGATGAAGAACATCTGAACTAAGCATTCTTCAAAGCCAATTTCCTTGAGATGAAACCAGAAGATGCAGAGAGCTTTAGGGATTGTACTAGAGCACATGACAAGGTCAGTTAGGGAAAGCATGGCCAAGAAGTAGTACATGGGCCTGTGCAGAGAGTCCTCAAAATGAATGAGGTAGAGGAGTCCACAATTTCCTACCATAGCCACAACATACATGGAGCAGAATGGGAAGGAAATCCACATGTGCATGCCCTCCAGTCCTGGTATCCCATTAAGAATAAATGAGGCCGGGTTCAGTTCTGTTTTATTCAATATTAGCATGATTAGTTAGGTTTTATGTGGGTTTTTCTAGAGTAAGAAAAAGAGAAGAGAAAATATAGTTTATGGTTAGTGTCTCCCTTCATCCTCACATTTAAAAAGTTTGTAGTCCATTTTAATAATCAAACAACCATATTTTCTAGGGGCCATGGAGTAACTTTTTTGTTTATTTGTTGCTTATTTATTAATTCATCTGTTCATTCAACAAGTTCATTTTGAGTAATTCAAGTTCTCATCACAGACAATGATTTTACTGCAATCTAAAGAAGAGATTCTCATCCTCATAGACATATTAAAGTGCAACTCTGTTATGACTTCTCTAAAAGAAATTCTTTTAGAATGCTTTTTTAACTGTTAATAACTATATGCATCTCTCTATTGATGTGACCTTAAAGAAGTTTTCTTTGATCACCTCATCAATGACTCAACAGATATGATTTTTTTTTATTCTTATTTTTACTCAATGGTTGATAACTATTTTTGATTATTAAGGTACTGTTCTAAGAGTTTGGAAATATTTAATTATTCTTCTATAGGGCTTGGACTCTCAAAATTCTCTAAAATTTTTGATTCAGTCTTCTCACATTTAAGACACCTCATTTTTGTCCTGTACCTCATCTATAGACATTTATAGAAATCCTTTTAAATTTCTACCGAGAAGAAACTTTCAGTAATAAGTAGAAAGATGCTAACATTGCTTAAGATGATAATGCTATTGATGGTAACAAGTCATTTTTTCATTCTGTTCTTTTACCAGTCTCACTGTTTTATCTTCAATCATTGTCCTTTTGGATTATTGGGTGTCTGTGGCAAAAATAAAAACAAACAAACAAACAAACAAGCAAAAAAGTAGCATACTGTTATCTCTTATCAAAGGCATTGATATATTTTGCCTCGATTATGCTAGTGTCTCCAGTAATATTTATCATTTAGTAATATACTGCATCTCCAATTTTTATTATTTTTCTCACCTGTTATCTCTGAACTTTTGGGTTTACATTTTTATAAGTTTAACAATGAAACTTATTTTAATTGGTTCTAACAAGAGCCAATATAAATGCAATTTTATATTTTTATTTCTAGACACACATCAAATTTATTTCTCATCCAAGAGTAAAATTAATTAATTAATTAATCTCAAATTCTGTACTTATATCAAAACTTTATTTTCAAGTTAACTAAATATTAATCTCTTTAATTCTCAGAAATATTTGTTGAGAACCTACAATGTGACAATATGGGAAATCTGACAGTTTCACTCCTTAAGGGACTTAGAATTTAATGGAGAGAATAATATGCATATAAATAATCACAGTAAATGTAACTAGAATTATGTAAAAAGGTCTTAAATAAGCACTAGACTTATTGAAGTGATGTGCATTGTTAGTAGTGGGTGTTTGAAGGAGGAATTGATTGTCAAGAAGGACTATGTTGAAGAGAAGATATTTGATACTTGTTTTGAAAGAAGACAAGTTGTAAGGGAGACACAGTTGTAAAATAAACTCTAGAGAGAAGAATTAACATGTAAAATATGGAAATCAAAACAATCAAATCTGTGAGAATTCACTGGTGTGGACGGTGCAAGTGATAAGCCATACATTTGACCAGGAGCTAGATCATAAAGAATCTTGTAATTATCAAATAATAAAGAAAATTTCTTGATAGTGGAGAATAAATAATAAAGAATTCATCAGAATTAGAGGGTTATGAGTTAACTCTATGGTGCTTAAAAACTTATTGGGCAATAAAGAAGTCAGAATCCTTTCTACCCCTCCCTCAAGAGAATACTCTCCAACCCTCCCCAACTTCCAGAAATGAAGGTAAAAGAATGAAAGAAAAAACTTTGAGATATTGTAGCCTCTGCCCAACAGGTAGCAAAATAAATATTAATGGGAGATTGAGGCTGATCAGAACAGCAGATAATCATTTAGCTAGCAGACTCTAAAGCAACAAGAAATTTATGTAAGCTTTCTACTTACTAGAATGAAAGGAAATTTTTGAACAAGTTTCTCAAACAACCCAGTTGGCTTACATTAAACACCTTCCCAATAATCCTATAGTTACCAGAAACAGGAAATGGTGTATCTAATTTTCCATAGAAACATTGTCAACTAATGTTGTAGGAATTCCACCAGTTTGGTAGAACATCTAGATTCCAGAACTGATTTTTGTAATTCACTTAATATCTTTGAGGCTTTTTTGAACTCTTGGTTTCTCTAAGATCAAGTCAGTACAAGAGCAGTATGTTAGTGAAATAATGGATTTAACCTCATCTTTCCAATTCCTAAAGATATCCATATGGACAATTTATGTAACTTCCTTAAAAACAGATTAGCCATCCTTTCAAATATGGATAAAAATATAATTGCAAGAAATAGAGTCCAGAAACCAAATACTGAAACACACATTAAGCCATCTAATTTATGACAAAGGAAACATTGCAGATTGTGTGAAACAAAAGGGTATTTTCAATAAATATTACTGGGTCAATGAATATATGTGGCAAGGGAAGGAATACATCTTGTTCCTTAAATCACATCATATACAAGAACAATTTTAGAAAAATATTAGAGCTAAAGATGAAATGCAAAGCACACATTCTCTTTGTTATTTGGAATAGGCAAAGATTTGAAAACAGGACACAAAAATGCTACTCATAAAAAACTGACAGACTGAATTAAGTTAAAATTAAAATATTGTATATTCTTCTCAAGCTGACAGCAATTTTGGCATGTTTGCAAAAATTAACATCATGAAAGCAATGCCACTAAATCAATTCTCTTCTGTGTTCTATCAAAGGAAATATTTATTGTACCTTTCATTAATAAAATTGACTATTTTAAGATAATCATCTGATAGGGAATATAGTCACACGAAGATTCTGCCTCATAAAGTGACACCAAGAGAGGACAGATCAGATTTGTCAAAAGGTAACTTGATTGGAAATAGTAAGGAGACACATGTTGACACACTAATTCAAGGACCTCTCCTCATGTCATTGCAATCTCAGAGTTATACTGGATGTCATAGGAGCATCTGTGTATCTAACCTAGTCTCAGGAAAAGCTTCTAAGAGGACAGGACAAATGCTTTTAGACCTGAAGCACAGTTATGATTGTGACAGATCAAAATGGGAGGGACAGTGTCCTCTCCTGTTGCTATTTCTTACTCATACCACACTGAAAATTTCGGCTTTGTGATACAAGCTCCTTTTGATATTCTCCCAATTCCCCTCAAATGTTGCTACTTCCTAATCATTCTTCATGGAAAATCTTCAGGAAGACTAAAACGTGCCTTGGATGTCATAGTAGTGACACATTCTCTAAATCATCTTAAAATAAAGTAGTTACAGCCATGATTAGAAGAAAGGAATTGATTTGTTCAAAGAATTGTTCTCTTTTATTATATTTACTTTGTGTAACTGTAAAAATTGGTTCATATACGAAATTCCTCACAATTCAATAAAATTATCGATAGTAAGAATAGTTCGTATTTATATTTACCTCCCAGGTGTCTAGCAAATCACCTAGTACATATCAGATACTCAATAAATGTTTTTTGAACAAACTAATAGATAGATCAATTAGTGAATAAATGAATGAATAAATGAATAACATTTATACTTGACTTTTAGAATTATTAAATTATAATCTTAAGTTATTATTTGGAATGCGTTAAAGGAACTACTACAAGAAAAAAATACAGAATATCTTCCTCAAGATTAGCAAGAAAGATAAATAAATAACACATTCTCATAAAGTAGGAAAACAAAGAAAATAGAAGAAAAAAGTAGGAAAAAAATGGAAAGAGAAAATAGTAGGAAAAACTAGGAAAAAAGTAAAGAGAAAAAATAAGATGACAAATGCATTGATTTTAACAATAAATATAAGTTATTTAAACTTAATTTGCACATGATTCTGGGCACTGCCACTGCGTGAAGCTCAGAGCTCTCTCAAGCAAGGCTCTTCAGGGAACCCACCACACTTTCTTCCCTCTCCCTCCTCCTGCAAGGAGCTCTAGATGCAAAAGGCAGCTTCTTTGTTTCTCCTAGTCTACCGCCCAACCTCTGGGGTTCTGACCTGTAGTAGCTCTTATGTGCAGATCCCACGCTCAGACATGCTGGTGTGCAGGTTGGGTGTTTTTTGTTCAGTTTTAGATGTTCATCTTATTGTCGTTTCAAGGAGAGAGATCTGGAGACATCTCTTACTCCACCATGTTTCTGACCAGAAAATTCTCAAATTAATTTTTTAAAATTATTTATGCAGTTCAATTCAATGCAATCCTTATCAAAATACCAATGGCATTTTTCAGAGAGCTAGAGCAAATACACCTAAAATTTATATGGAATCGTAAAATACCTCAAATAGCCATGGCAATCTTGAGAAAGAAGAACGAAGTTGGAGGTATCACATTACCTGATATCGAACTATACTACAAGACTACGGTAATCAAAACAGCATGGTACTGGCATAAAAACAGATACATGGATCAATGGAACAGAATAGAGAGCCCAGAAATAAATCCATATCTATATGCTCACTTAATATATGACAAAAGAGGCAAGAATATACAATGTGGTAAAGATGTGCTGGGAAAACTGGACAGATACAAGCAAAAAAAAGAAACTGGACCACCTGCTTATACCATATATAAGAATAGACTCAAAATGGATTAAAGACTTAAATGTAAGACCTAAAACTATAAAACTTCTAGAAGAAAACATAGGCAGTAATCTCTCTGATATTGCTAACAGTAATTTCTTTTTGGACATATCTTCTTGGGCATGGGAAACAAAAGAAAAAAATAAACAAATGGAACTACATCACACTAAAAAGTTTCTGTACACAAAGGAAACCATCAACAAAACAAAAAGACAACTGATTGAATGGGAGAAGATATTCACTTATGATACATCTGATAAGAGGTTAATATTCAAAATATATAAAGAATTCATACAATTGAACAACAACAACTAAACAAACAATCCAATTAAAAAATGGGCAGAAGATCTGAACAGATATTTCTCCAAAGAGGAAATACAAGTGGCCAATAGACATATGAAAAGATGCTCAAAGTCACTAATCATCAGAGAAATGTAAATTAAAACCACAGTGAGATATTACCTCCTATCTGTCAGAATGGCTATCATCAATAAATCAAAGAACAGCAAGTATTGGTGAGGATGTGGAGAAAAAGGAATCCTCACACACTGTTGGTGGGACTGCAAATTGGCACAGCCGCTATGGAAAACAGTCTGCAGTTTTCTCAAAAAATTAATAATAGATATACCTTTTGACCCACCAATTGCACTTCTGGGTATTTATCCAAAGAAAACCAAAACAATAATTTGTAAAAATCTATGCACCCCTCTGTTCATGGCAGCACAATTTACAATAGCCAAGATATGGAAGCAATCTAAATGCCCATCAACAGACGAATGGATAAAGAAGTTATGGTTCATATACACAATGGAATATTACTCAGCTTAAAAAAAAATGAAATCCTACTATTTGCAATGACATGGATGGACCTAGAGGTTATTCTACTGAGTGAAATAAGTCAGACAGAGAAAAATAAATACTATATGATTTCACTTATATGAAGAATCTAAGGAACAAAAAAGAACAAACTAATCAAAAAAGACTCACAAGTATAGAGGACATTCTGGTTATGGCCATAAGGATGGGGATTAGGGAACTAAGAGAATGAGGTGAAAGGTTAAAGAAGTATAAATTAATAGTTAATAGATGGTCACCAGGATGGGGACCACAGCATAGGGAATGCAGTTAGCATTAATATAATGGCTAGGTGGAGAGCCAGAAGAGAGAAAGATCAATTGGAGGGATCATTTTATAAACTATATAAATATCTAACCAATGTACTATGTACTAGAAACTAATAATAAAATAAAATTTTAAGAAAGGGTATATCAAAATAAAAACTACTCATAAAGGTTTAAAAATGTATACATACACACAAATGTTTTACATAAACAAGATACCAGTTAATTGGGGAAGATATATTAATATCAGAAAAAGATAATTCAAAAGATAATCACTTGGGTCAAGATCACTTTGGAGAATTAAAATGCTTAGTGGTGTGCAATTTAAGCTAACTACATCAAATTGTTTTATTTTCAGGTTTGATAAGGCTTCCCTACAGCCCAAATCATGAAAATCAATTAAATTCACTTTCTCACTTTATTAATAGGCAGTTTTAAAATGAGGACTTCTCAAATTTACACATAAATCATATTGCAGCATATTAAATTGACTTTTAATTTTTTAATTAAGGTAAGTGATTTAGTCATTTAAAACTTTAACTTTGGAATTTCAACAAGTATATTAATTTCCATTTTGTATAAAAATATAAAATGTGATCTTCACAATAGTTTTCCTTAAAGACCAAAATTTCCAACAAGCTTCTGACCTTAGACTTGGTAAATTCATAATATATATTTATAGTCAACATTATATTTTACAGTTTTGTTACACATATATCATTCAAATAAATATAAATTTAAAATGATATATATGTATATATAAGTAATATACATATAAATATATTATTACAGTTATAATAAAAAGATTTATAATTTTTTTCAATAATTTCTAATAATTTAATGTAAACTAGTCAATAGAATCACTGTTATTTTCTCCCTCTATCTCATTTTAATACATCGAATATTCTTTCTTAACTGTCATGTTCAATATCTGCTTTGGTCTATAGATTGTATTATAAATAACAGGCCCCATGTAATATTGCAGTTTTAAAGAGTGTCATAACAAGAATTTATATTAGTTCAGTGTTGTACTGATTTCTGCACATAAAGAGCAACTACCTGGGTTGGAAAAGAAAATACTATGTTATCCAAAATGTTTTCTTAGCTCTTGCATTTAACTATATATCCATGTATAAGAAGGTAAAGAAATTAAGTAAACATAAGTACTACTAAATTGAAAATATTTATCTGGGACTATATATGCACTTTCTGAAAGATATATTCTTTTTTAAAAAAAAATACTAAAATAACATTCTATTTATACTCCCCAATTTCCTCTTTACAGGGATAGCATTAGTCACTAAAACTGGCTTTATGCTTACACAATAATTTAGGTCCCATTTTCAATATATTTGCAAAGTTCTCCAAGACCTAAGTTAAAGGTACAAATATTAACTACAAATTTAAGCATTTTTCTTTTTCAAAACAAATTTAAAATAATTTTGATACATCAGAATTTAATTTCTTCTTTAAGGAATGTAACTTATACTATGCTGGCATGTAGACAGGGTTGCTGAAATAGTAATATTAAGATATGACTATCATCACTTATAAATAAAATACAACTTGATATCATCTGCTGTCTACCCTCATTCTTATACCCTATAGGTAAAACTTTTTTTTTTTTTTATTAAACTGTCTTTGATCCTTTAGAACCATGTTCTTTTTTTCAGGTGAGAGTTGTTCGCTTCATGTAGGTTTTGCCACTCTAAATCAATAATACAAAGGCATAGCTCAGTCTCCCTAGGAAATAAGCAAAGAAAAGTAGACTATGATTTTGAGAAATAAGGGAAAGGGTCACAGGAGTAATCTGACCATTGGTCTAATGACCAAAAATTATTTTATAACTATTATTCCATTTCTTCTTATCATGAGAGTGATTCACCCATGACTTCTGCCGTGACTGAAATAAGGATTCCTGTTTGGATAGAGATGTAACATAAATAATCATAAGATGATGTTATGCTGCATTTACTCGTTGTATTTGGGAAAACACATTTTCTGAGAACAGCCAATCTCCCATTACATGCCTGCCTTCAAATCGTGTGGATGAAATCAAAGATTTATTTCTGGAAAAATAGTAAGCAATCAATATATATCCAAAACCCCTCTCTATTTAATCTGATTGCCAATAAACAAAAAAACAAACAAGCAAATCATGCCATTAACTTCTCTTCTATATGCCTTAAATACCTTAGTTTCTAGATAGCAAAACAGTGAGCTGAATACAAACTGGTTCAGGGTCTTAGTAAAAAAAAAAATCACAAATCTAGAATAAATGCACATGTGAAGCTGCCAATCTCTAACTTCCTTATTTTTCTGTACTATTGAACTGAGCTTTTAAAGGAAAAGGTGTGTTATGTGTCCCAAGGGTATATTTGGGTATCAAAGACAGAGGTGTTGGTGTGAGGATCAAGCTAATCTCTAAGGGAAGAAGAAAAAGAGCAAGAACTTTCCATTTTTAGTGTCCAAATAATGTTACGTAAATAAGTAAATATTGTGTGTGTGTGTGTGTGTGTGTGTGTTAGCATGTGTATGTGGGAAGATAGAGAATAAAATGAACACGTTTATTTTTAATAAAACTCGGATTTAATATTTATTACAAGTTTTCTTTTTTCTCACTGCCCTGTGGAAAAATAGATCAAAAGCACTTAAGTAGGAATTTCTTTCATTTATAAACTCATTTAATAGTGTCTTATAGCTTTCGTTATATAGGTCTTTCATAAGTTTCATTAGATTTATTCCTAGGTATTTTATTCTTTTTGTTGCAATTGCAAAAGAAATTATTTTTTCCACTTCTTTTTCTGACACTTCATTATTAAGAATATAGGAACACTGGATTTTTGAACGTTGATTTTATATCATGGAACTTTACTGTACTTGCTTATTGTTTCTAGTAGTGTTCTTGTGGAGTCTTTAGGGTTTTCTATATAGAGATTCATGTCATCTGCAAATAGTAACAGCTTGACTTCTTTGTTTCCTATTTGGATGCCTTTTATATCTTTCTCTTGCTTAATTGCACTTGCTAGGACCTCCAATGTTATACTGAATAACAGTGGAGATAGTGAACAGCCTTGCCTTGTTCCTGGTCTTAGAGGGAAGGTTTTTTGATTTTCACCATTAAGTATAATGTTGGCTGAGGGTTTGTCATAGATGGCCTTTATTATATTAAGATACTTTCCTTCTATACCGATTTTGTTAAGTGTTTTGATCATAAATGGATGCTGTATCTTGTCGAAGGCTGTTTCTGCATATATTGATATGATCATATGATTCTTATTTTTTAATTTGTTTATGTGGTATATCATAGTAATCAATTTGCATATGTTGAACCAACTCAGTGCCTCTGGGATGAAGCCCACTTGATCGTGGTATATAATCTTTTTAGTATGTTGCTGTATTTGGTTCGCTAGTATCTTATTTAGAATTTTTGCATCTGTGTTCATGAGAGATACTGGTCTGTAGTTTTCTTTCTTCCTTTCTTTCTTTCTTTCTTTCTTTCTTTCTTTCTTTCTTTTCTTCTTCTTTCTTTTCTTCTTTTCTTTCTTTTCTTTCTTTCTTCTTTCTTTTCTTTTCTTTCTTCTTTCTTTTCTTTCTTTTCTTTCTTTCTTTCTTCTTTTCTTTCTTCTTCTTTCTTTTCTTCTTCTTCTTCTTTCTTTCTTTCTTTTCTTTTTCTTTATCAGGTTTTGGTATCAGAGCAATATTGGTCTCAAAAAATGAGTTGACAAGTATTATCTCCTCTTCGATTTTTTGGAAGAGTTTGAGGAGAATAGATATTAAATCTCCTTTGAATGTTTGATAGAATTCCCTGGTGAAGCCATCTGGTTCTGGACTTTTCTTTTTTTGTAAGTTTTTGATGATTGTTTTAATTTCCATACTGCTGATCAGTCTATTTAGATTTTCCAGATCTTCTTGATTGAGTCTAGGAAGATTGTATTTTTCTAAGGACTGGTCCATTTCTTCAAGGTTATTAAGTTTGGTGTTCTATACTTTTTCATAGTATTCTTATATGATCCTTTGTATTTCTGCTCTGTAGTCATAATTTCCCCTCTTTCGTCACTGATTTTGTTTATTTGTGTCTTTTCTCTTTTTTCTTTAGTGAATCGAGCCAGAGGTTTGTCAATTTTATTAACCTTCTCAAAGAACCAGCTCTTTGTTGCGTTTATTGTTTTCTATTGTTGTTTTGTTTTGTTTTCAATTTCATTTATTTCTGCTCTAAGTCTGATTATTTCTTTCCTTTGCTGACTTTAAGCCCCTTTTGTTCTTCTTTTTCTAGTTTTTTAAGCTGAAGCATTAGGTTATTTGGGCTCGTTCTTATTTTTGGAGAGAGGACTGTGATGATATAAAGTTTCCTCTTATGACCGCTTTTGCCGTGTCCCAAAAGTTTTGATATGTTGTACTATCATTATCATTCATTTCTATGTATCTTTTGATCTCTTTTTATTTCTTCTCTGACCCAATCATTCTTCCGTAGCATGTTGTTTAATCTCCATGTATTTGTAGCTCTTCCTAATTCTTTTTTGCAATTGATCTCTAGTTTCAAAACATTATGATCAGAGAATATAGTTGGTATGATTTCAACCCTCTTCAATTTGTTGAGGTTATCTCTGTGTCCCAGTATGTGGCTCATCCCTGAGAATGTATAAGCAGCTGTTTTGGGATGAAGGCTCTGTGTGTGTCAAATATGTCCAAGTTGGTCTAATGTGTCATTTAAGGATGTTATTTTCTTATTGATTTTCTGTTTGGATGATCTGTCCATATCCAACAGTGGGGTATTTAGGTCCCCGACTACGATAGTGTTTTGGTCTGTTTCTCCATTTAGTTCTGTTAGAAATTATTTTCCATATTTCGGGACTCCCTGATTGGGAGCATAGATGTTAATTAGTGTTATGTCTTCTTGGTGCATGATTCCCTTTCTCATTATGAAGTGTCTGTCAGTCTCTTTCTTTACCTTTTTTATTTTGAAGTCTACTTCATCTGATATTAGTACCACTACTCCCGCTTTTCTCTGAATGCCATTTGCTTGATATATCATTTTCCCCCCTTTCACTTTGAGTCTATATTTGTCTTTGGAGCTGCTATGTGTCTCCTGGAGACAGCATATGGTTGGTTTTGTTTTTCGATCTATTCTGCAACTCTGTGCCTTTTTATTGGTGAGTTTAGTCCATTAACATTTAGGGTGATTATTGAAATATGAGGTCTTCTTATAGCCATTTTATCTTTTGCTTTCTGGTAGCTCGGTGTTTCCATTGCTTCCTTGTCCTTGTGTTTCTGTTTTCTTAATTTTGGTTGGCTTTTGTGGGTTTTGCCTTTGGTCCTTCTTTTTTTATGTTATGTACTTTGGTTCTGAATCATTGGTGTGTGGTTACCATTACAAATATGCAAAGGATTGTTATATATATAGACAGCCACCCATTTTCTTCTGTACGTGTCTTATCTCCTACACCCTTTGTAAATTTGGATCTTTGTATCCTCCCCTTTTCAGTCATTGTTATCTCAATTTGTTTCTATGTATGCTGAACATTCATTACTATCTTGCTATAGCAATTCTCTTATTATTGAAGCTTATAATTCCCTGTTTTTAGTAAAGGTTGCACTCCTCTGCTTCTATTTGCCTGATAGTCACTTTACTCCTAATTATATATTTTTTGTTTTTGTTGTTATTTTGTTTTAGGTAAGCTGAGCCCTTTCAGAATTTCCTGTAGTGCAGGCCTCATAGTGGAGAATTTCCTCAATTTTTGTATGCTTGAAAAGGTCTTCATTTCTCCTTCATATCTAAAGGAGAGCTTAGCTGGATACATTATTCTAGGCTGGTAGTTCCTTTAACTTAATAGTTTTATTATTTGATTCCATTCCTTTCTGGCTTGTAAGGTCTGCACTGAGAAATCCAAGGATAATCTAATGTGTTTTCCTTCATAAGTTACCTTCTTCTCCCTGGCTGCCCTGAGAATTCTATCTTTGTCATTGATTTTTGATAACTTTAATACAATGTGTCTTGATGAAGGTATTTTTTGGTTGAGATAATTGGGTGTTCTGTCGACTCCTTGAATTCCAAGTTCCAGCTCATTCCTTAGATTTGGGAAATTCTCGTCCACTATTTGTCTGAAAATGCTTTTAGTCCCTGCTCCTTTCCTCTCTTTCGGTAATGCCCATTATTCTTATGTTTCCTCTCCTGATGATATCAGCTAGCTCATGTACTTCTCTTTCATTATTTTTCATTCTTCGGTTTCTCTCTTCTTTCTGATTTATTTCTAGATTTCTGTCTTCGATATCACTGATCCTTTCCTCCATTTTGTTGACTCTATTTCCCAAGCTTGCTATTTCATTTTGCAACTCTTGCAGTGTGTTTTTTTATTTTAGGAAGATCTATTCTGTTTCTTTTAAGAGTTTCAATCTCCTTGCTCTGCTTCATCTAGCTGTTTTTGCAATTTCTGAAATTGTTGATATGCCTCATTTCGGAACTCACTGAGCTTTTTCAGAAGTACCATCCTGAAGTCTCTGTCACTTAAGTTGCATATTTCTATGTCTGTAAGCTCATTTTCTGGAGATTTTTCTCTTTTTTTTTGAGATGCCTTGTCACCTTGGTTGTTCATGATGTTTAATGGACTATTTCTTCGCCTGGGCATTAATGGAAGTATATTCTGCCGTTTTTCCAGAAAGATTTATTATATAAGTTCTCCCTTTAGTCTGCTGCAAAGAGACGCTTTTCTTTTGGTTCCCAGTAGGTGGCATGTAAGCCTTTTGGATCCCTGAGGAGATTTTATAGAGCCTAAAGTCTTTTATTTTCTTGTAGATTTTAATCATACTTGCTACTCCCAGTGTTAGCAACGGTTTTGGTAGTATTTGCTCAGATTCACCTGGGTTTCCGCGGTAATGGGTTTTGGAGGGCATGGGGGAGGGGCCCTCTGGGTTGGGGGTTGGGGGATGTGGGTCAGCTTCAGTTTTTTAACCGGGGCCAGTAGAAATCAACTGTTGTTTCTCTGTGGTTCCGTCCCACTTGTCTGCTTTCTTCCCTGATGACTTAGACCTGCTGTCGGCTGTGTAGAAAAGTTCCAGCACTTCCAGGCTGGGCTGTTCAGGGAAGTCGCTGCACCTTCTTCCCTCCTCCTCATCCTGTGGGAGCTCCAGAGGCTGAGAGAGGTAGCTTCAGTCTAACCAGCTTTTGCTCAGATTCCCCCCGAAGCTCGAGGCTCCTAGTGTATGGGGGGAGGGGCTCTCTGGGTTGGTGGTTGGGAACTGCAGTTCAGCCTCAGTTTTGCATCCAGGCCTTGTAAAATCAACCGTTGTTTCTCTGCTGTCCAGTCTCGCTTTTCTGCTTTCTGCTCTGATGACTGAGCCTTGTTGCTGGCTGCATAGGAACGTCCCAGCACTTCCAGGCAGGGCTGATCAGGGAAGTTGCTGCACCTTCTCACCTGCCCCCCCCCCCCCACCGCCTCCTCCTGCAAGGAGCTCCGACTGCAAGAGGCAGCTTCTTTGTTTGTCCCAGTCCACCGCCCAACACCCGGAGTTCTCAACAGTGGTAGCTCTTAGCAGATCCCATGCTCAGACATGCTGGTGTGCAGATTGGGTGTTTTTCTTTCAATTTTAGATGTTCAGCTTATTGTTGCCTCAAGGGGAGAGATCTGAGGACGTCTCTCACTCCATCATGTTTTCCCAGAATCCTAGAAAAATTGGTATTTTAAAGGTGACTAAAAAGCATTCATTGTTCTATAGCTTAGAGGGAACTTCTGGTATATATTTATCTTAATTAAAAAATAACTATATGTAAATGTATTGATTGGATTTATCATATACATTTTAACAAAAAATGATCATAATGTATTACAACATTAACTGGTATTTTCATTTAACATTATGTAATTAATTCATTCCAAAACAAGATTACTATGATTTTTAAAAGTCCATTGCAGATGTATTTAATTAATTTAAACATATCCTATTCTTATACTTACATATTACTTTAAAAGAAACACTATAATAAATGAATAAGTATGTGAAACATAACATTTGTGATCAGATTATTTCCTCAAAATAAATTCTTATTATTTTTGTATTAGGGCTCCCCTCTTTCATTCCAATAGTTATGTGACAATTTGATGAGACTGTTATCTTATTTTCATTTAACCATGTTGTTGTTTACTTATTAAAAATGCTATTTTTAAATTTATAATACCAGTTTTAATGCATTTTGGTAAGAGTTGCTTGTATTATTTTTTTTTCTACAGGGCTTGTTGATGGTATGGTGTGATCTCATTAACAAGAATATAATGTTTTGGTTAATATTTTACATGTGCTTGCTTGAGAAAGATGAATGTTGTCTATTATTGCGGTGTAGGTTCAGTATATATTTACAGAAACTATCTTATTTTTTACGCTTATTTATTTTGTATACTCTTAATTAGTCTTGGACAAAAAGTAGTGTATTCAGGTCTCCCACTATTAGTTTTTATTTCTCCTTGTATGTATGCTAAGCTAGAAGATAGAATGCAATTATAATAAATAATCCAAAAGAAGACAATAAGAAGGAAAAGGCAACAAAGAACATATGTGAGAAATAGAAAACAAATAATAGATGATATACTAAAATCTAACCATATTAATAGTTATATTAAATATTAATAAACAAATGACAAGTGTTGGCAAGATGTGGAGAAAAGGGAACCCTTGTGCCCTGTTGGTGGGATTGTAAATTGGTGAAGTCACTATGGAAAACAGCATGGATATCCTCAAAAAATTAAAAACAGAACTACCTTATGATCCATTAGTTCCACTTCTGGATATTTGCCCAAAGAAAATGAAAACACTAATTTGAAATGATATATGCACCCCTATGTTCATTGCAACATTATTTACCAAAATATTATTATAGCCAAGATATGGAAGCTATCTTGGTGTCCATTGATAGACAAATGGATAAAGAAGAGATGGTATATGTGTGTGTGTGTGTCTGTGTATAATGGAATATTACTCAAACATAAAAAAGAATAAAATCTTGCCATTAGTGAAAACACGGATGGACCTACAAGGTATTATGCTAAGTGAAATAAGTTAGACAGAGAAAAACAAATACCATATGATTTTACTTACATGTGAAATCTGAAACAAAAGAAAACAAAACAAAACAAATGACCAAACAAAACAAAATAAAAACAGACTAACAGAAACAGAGAACAAACTGATGATTGCCAGAGAAGAGAAAAGTTGGGGTAGGGGAGGGTCCTGGAAAAGGAAAAAAGGAATTTAAAAAAACACACACTAATGAATTACTGAGCATGACATAGGAAAGATGTCAGTACTGACAGAGAGTTTGTGAAAACCATTCTAATAAGTCTAATTCTGTTAGACTATAATGTGTAAATTATCTCTGGTGAAATATGTTATTTCTGTTTCACTAAACTTCTTCCTTATCTTGGTCATTGTTCTTTAATAAAATTACCATCTTCTTGTATCTTTATGGAAAATATCAAACCTATATTTTATTAAAATATCTAAATGTCCTGAAATATATTATTATTAAAGAAGTAATTTTATGAGTCCTTAGAAGATTGGATTTTCTCTTTGTCAGCCTTTAAATTCAAGTTTGTGTAGAAAGCCATACTAATAAGGAAGATCCTTTATGATATTTCCATCATACCTGAGAACTGATAGAATTTACTTTTTATATTTAACTGGAAAGTGGGTGACCATATACACATGTAATAGACTTACTGGCATCTGTAAGCCTGTACCTCCAATTAACTCATTTTTTAAGTGATAATCCATAAAATATTCCAGCTAGTTAATGAAACACTCTGATCATGGGCTCAGTGGAAACCAGCCCAGATCATAATAAAATACATGACACTAATACCCAAGCCTTATTTCTGCTATCCATTGGTTTAAGATTGTGAAAAAGAAAAAAAAAATCAAGGTGAAATGTTTCACTGCAATAAAAATCCTGCATCTGCTTCCTGCCCTACAGACTTCTTTATTTCTGATCATCTAGAGATCTCCTAATCCATTCAAGCTGCCTATAATCTTGTGTGGCTGTAGTCACAGTAATGGAGGTGATGGTGCAGTAGAGGTGGCAGTGGTTTAGGTAAAGCTGGTGAGTCAGTAAGGGCCTCGGCAAGAATCAAAAGGTGAAAATGGGAGCCTGAAGGGAATTTA
Organism: Pteropus medius; assembly: GCF_902729225.1. Lineage (NCBI taxonomy): Eukaryota > Metazoa > Chordata > Mammalia > Chiroptera > Pteropodidae > Pteropus > Pteropus medius. The sequence continues at coordinate 679,743 of NW_024352784.1, forward strand.
ATCAAATTGCTATTAACTGAGCTGCAGGTGAGGTTAAGAAAATAAAAATAGATATTGAAAGAAGTAATGGATATTGGATACCCAGAGACCAATATCATAAAGACTTTGTAAACCCCTTGAACTGAAGGAGAAAGGGAAGAAAAACTGTTCCTGGGTAAATTGTTAAGAGCTGTAGCTATAGCAGATGGGATGCCTGGCAAGCAGTGACGGGACACATCTAATCAGACTCTTTATGTCAAAACAGGCTGGGAGTAGAAGAATAAATAACCCAAACTCTCTTCCTACACTTTAATTTCCTGTCAGTGCCTCCCATTGTCTCAATCCAACCAAATGCTAGAAGGCAAAGGAGTCTGGATTATACAGTATATAAGTTTCAAACCACCAGGGTCCAGAAAAATGCAGAATGGGCACAGAATATGGAGAGGCAAATAGAGCAGGAGCTAGATTCTCGATTCTCTCTCTCCTTTCTCTGTCTCTCTCTCTTCTATCCATCCATCCATCCATCCATCAATCCATCTATCCATCCATCCATCATTTATCACCTATATTATCTATCTATCATCTATCATGATCTCTTTTGAATTTCATTTGTCAAAGTCTGGTCATCTCACTGTATTCTACCCAAAGCCCCATCATAGTCTGGTTTGGTTTCGCTCATCTGAAATATGTTCTGTTCCTGCCTCTGCATTCATTTTACTGGCATGACATTTGTTCAGGTAGACTGAACAAATTTACAGCAGCTATCAAGGAGGAAGTATGATCTTTATCATGTCCCAGTCGCTTACTTCTTTGGTTGCCTATGGGTATGTGTATATGTTTATTATTATATTTATTTTTATTTTAGAAAATAGATATGTCATTAACTTTAGTCTTTCATCCCATTTGATTGGTTTGGTAGAAAGTCTTCCTATATTCTCACATATATTTAGCTTTTGTTAATATTCAGGAGCCATTATGAAACATTTTTTACTTTCAGGTGATTTTGTGATTGTATATACAAAAATGTGAAAAAAATACTTCAAAAAATGCACTTTCCCCCATCATCTTTGAAATTCTATATACTTTAGAAAAAGCTGAAGTTCATGTATATCATGGAGAAGGTCTTTAGTGCCTGAACTTCTTTTGTAGGCGTAAATGAAACACCTTTTGGAAGCCTGCCCTGAGTTCTTTCGTCCTAAGTGCGTAAACCATAGGGTTGAGGGAAGGAGGGATGATGTTGTGCAGCACATTGAGTAGAACTGGAATCAAAGTTGCCTTAGTCTCTGCCAGGTGAGTTACTGAAATCACCACGATGACTGTGTAGAAGAAGAAGATAAGGATGAGATGGGAGCCACAAGTGCTCAGAGCCTTGGATGCAGCTTCCGCAGAGTTCAGTCTAAGTACAGAACGCAAAATCAAAGTATATGACAATATTATAAGGCTTAGATCACTCCCCATCCCAACCCATGCCAAAACCAGTTGGCAAATGCTGTTTGACCTCTTGTCATCACAAGCCAGGCTTGTGACCCCAAGGTTAGAACACAGGCAATGCTCGATCTCATTCTTGGAGCAATAATTACGCTGGGCTGCAAGCACAGGCACTGGAATGACAAATAAGCCATTTCTAAGCACCATGAACAGGGCAGCTTTTAAGATTAAGGCATTGGTAACAATTGATGGGTAGCGAAGAGGGTGACAAATAGCTACATATCTATCGAAAGCCATGCAGAGGAAAATACCAGACTCCATGCCAACAAAGCAGTGAATGGCATATATCTGAGCAAAACACTCAGGGAGGCTAATGACCTTGGCATCAAACCAGAAAATAGCTAGGATCTTGGGCATGATAGTGGTGGCCAGGCCCATGTCCACCACAGAGAGAATGCCTAAGAAATAGTACATGGGCTGTTGCAGAGCAGGGTCCTGGCAGATGGTGATAAGGATGAGGATATTAGCACCAATTGCTGAGAGGTAGAGCACTGCCATTGGTAAAGAGAGCCAGTGCTGCCAGCTGTGAATGCCTGGAAATCCCAAAAGAACGAACTCAGAGACCTGGAATTTGGAGCTATTGGAGCCTTTCAAAGATGCAGACATATTTTCCTAAGAGGAAAAAAAAAATGTTTTTCAAAGTTGCTTTCTCTGAGCATGATCATCATTAACATTATTTTTAAACTGTCTCCATACAGAGTAGTTTGGTGTTGTAACATGAATTCTATAGTCCATCTCTTACAGCAATTTAAGATAAATTGCAATTAAATTCTAGAGCTTTAGCAGTAATATAAGGTAGACTTAAAGGTAACAATTATCAATGTTAACTATTAAGGGAAAATTCGGCATGAATCTCAAACTTCTATTTGTATTGACCTCAGTTATATCAGGTTGGGATCACCACATAGACATGATTCTAGTTGGGTAATTTTTTAACCTTCCTTTGTCTCTTCTGAATATTTGTGGAATCAGGTTGATGTGTTTGTTTTCTTCATATTTTTCTCTTGATTCAGATTTTTGTTAATTGACAATAAGTAGATTTTTAAGAATGCAGAATTGTAGGAGATTAAACTTTGTAGCTACATTATTCCAGTTGTTACATATATCTGTTAAAGTTTTACATAGCCTTCCAAAATTTTCATATCATGGACTCTTAAAGATTTGTAGACTTAAAACATGTTCCTGATTAGGGAAGGAAAGCTTTTCTTCGACATTCTACTTTGCGTGGTCTTCTGAGAAGGTCACAAAAGAATAGCTTGAAAAGTTAAGTGAGCATGTGACTGAATTTGTTGATTTAAGTAGTCATGGAATGGAGACAAATCTTATCAAATTATTTCTTTTTCTAGTTGAGTCTTAGAGAACCTATAAAGACATATAAATACAGGATTTAGATAGAAGTAATAAGAAGCTTTTGATTTTACTTAGTAAACAAGAACCACTTGTCCATCACATTGAAGAAACTGCCATTATATATTCAGAATCATGTTCAATATAGACTCATTATCTTTCCTCGGACTATTGTTTTTCATGTACTTTTTATTTTGTACAGGGGCCCAATCAGCCAAGTCTGAAACTAACCAACCAGGCTTCTCTTTCCATTGCTTCCTTATTGTGTTCATGTCTTTCTTTTACTTCATTCATACGCCCTCCTTTTCGTCAGTACCATTGTTTCTGTAATCTTGCCTGGTCACACTTGTCTCTAATTTCCCCATGCTTCTTTCTTTTTGTCAGCATTCTGATCTTTCTAAAATAAAACATTCCCTCACACTTGTGTTCAAATAAAGTTCAAATTCCTTTATCATGCTTAAGAAACTCTCAGACATGAATAAATTCATTGAGTATCATCCCTTGGTTTTTATTTGTTTGTTTGTTTTATTATGGTGACATTGGTTAATGAAATCCAGTTAGTTTCAAGTGTACAGTTCCACAATAATCCTTTGATTTTAACTACCTTGTATTCTACATTTCAGATACACATAATATTTGCCGTTTACTAATTTTTCAAGGTATTTCATTGTTAATAGTTTTGCCATGGTAGAAGCTACTGTAGGTTCATATGCAAGAAAAAAGAGTGACTAGAAAATTATGTACCAAAGTTTTTAAATATGTTTAAAGTAAAATTATTAACTATTTAATTATATTAGCTATGGATTTATTTCTGATATAATAACTTTTAATACAGAAAAAAGCTTAAAGAAATTAAAATCTTCTTGTGGTAGTATCAACAAGAGAAGATTCATATTAGCAGCTAGATGTATTTTTTTTTTAGATATTTCTCGCTGCTTCTATGTTTGGACAAACATATACTACCCAATTATGGGTGAATCATCCTTCTTTAATGGGAAAGTAATTTGAGGAATGCTAAAATCATCTAAATGTATTCATAACAAATTTATGAGTAACAGACACAATCAGATTATGAGATGAAGCTAATTTGACTTTGGACTTTTAGATGACAGTTCTGAAGAATTTCAGCATAATAGCTCCATCTTGAGAGTTTGAAAGTATGTAATCCATTTGACTGTGCAAGGCCTGGTATTTTTGGCAAATAATTATTTATTATTATACATCTTCATATCAAATACACCATCTCGTATCTTTGACATTCTTTCCCATTTTCTTTTAAATGTTTTTCCCTCATTGACGTCTGTGTGATACAGTTAAGGAGCAGGTTTGAGTTAATAGAAATAAATAATTGTTTTTAAATCATTATTTATTTTAGCAATTAGAGGTTAGCAGGACATGAAGTGTGATTCTGCTATGTAAAGCAGCTAATATATTAATCCTAAAGATAATCTGGCCCTTGTTTTGTAGATTAAGTGACTTCTAGAGCATCATACAACTATGGTATTTTTTAATTCTGGCCTAACCTACTTGAAAATGTTCTCCAAGCCTCTATATCTTGCTAGGGCAGAGAGAAAAGTCAATTTCTTGTGCAGGATGTTGTTGAAACAACATAAAAAAAGGTGAAGGATATACCATCTGATGCTCTGAGATTTCGCCAGCATGACCATACCAAGTTTTTAGTACTTACTGTGACAATGAGCAGAAACACAATCTGAGGTCCTGGCAATTCAGGGGTTTCCTACAGGGCAAAGACACAACTTTCTGAAATAAGAGCTCTCACGTGAGATCAGCCTGTGTTCTCGGCTGGCACACAAACTGGAAATTATTAACTTCTGGAATTTATGGGAAGTAATAAGCAGCTCCGTGATCTAAGGATAATAGGCCTCCTTTGGAGACAGGACGAGAGAGCCCATAGAGAAAGGTGAATTCCTAGGATGTTAAATCCCAGGAAGGTTGAAAGAAGATGAACTCAGAGGTATGGTTACTATTAATGTCACCTGGGGACTTAAATAAACAGAAAAATGCCCTCATTTATGAAACCAATATAGGCCTAGAAAGGGTGGGAGATTTTATTAGAATATTTGAATTGTTCTTTAGCACAATGTTTCAGAGGATTCTAAATTCTGTAGTTAAGAGGTTGTGCTTTATTAAAATATATTCTAAAAGGACAAAGTACTCATTCATCCCAAAATATATATTGAGTTCCTGCTGTGTTTATAAAACATGGCATAAAAAAAATCAAGGAAACTGTCATGGTCTCTGCCCTCGTGGAAATTATTGTTTAGTTGGGGATAAAATACTAAGTAAGTTATCAAGCAATCATGCATTTATAAACTGGGATAATTGTTTTAAAACAAATGTACCCAGAGATATGAGAGCATATAACAAGAAGAATTCATTTAATCTTGTTGTCCGAGGAGAGTTTTCCAAAGAAACACTGTTCGTATTTGAGGCCAAATGCAAGCAGCAGCTAACTATGGCATGTGTTTGGTGATTGGGAAGGGAGGAAGAGGAAGGATTCCAGAAAATTTAAGATGCTGGAGTGAGAGGGGTCATGTTATATTCAAGGTAATAAGAGATGATAAATGTGGCTGGAGCCCTAAGATGTAGTGGAAAATGAGGTATGGTGCGAAATAGAGCTGTTGGACTCTCAGAAACTGGAGACTTTTAAGCATATTTATGCGAAAATAATAAGAAACCACTGAAAGTTTTTCAGAATTAGGACAAAGCAAAAATGTGGACACCAGATTTAATGTCACGAGAGTAAATATAAGTGAATTATATAGGCAATTGTAATCCAAGAAGGAGATGACTGTACCTTGAACTAAAATAAAGTGAAGATGAAGAAAACTGGATAAAATTAGAATATATGTCAGCAGTAAAATTGATAATTTTTTTGACCAAAGAACAACTCTAAATTCCTGCTATATGCAGTGGGCTGGAATGTGATGGTATTCACATTCCTCCTTAAGAATGTAAATGATATCAGGTTACAGGGGAAGAGAATGAATTCAGATAAAATTATGACAAACATGAGGGGCCTTTATATAATTATATAGTACTTATATAAAGATTATTTAGTCCACATATGGAAAAGTAGTCCCAGAGAGCAAAGTAGCAATTTGAGAAAGAAAATTGGAATCATCAGTGTATTAGTTGACAATTATGGAAATAAAAACTATTTTCTCCTAGGTTATCCAATTTGCTGGTAGGCATGGTTTATAGTAGTCACTTCTGATCCTATGTATTTATCAGTTGTAATGTCTCCTCTTTTATTCTTTTTTTATTAAAGATTTTAATTAATTAATTAATTAATTAATTTGTTTGTTTATTTACTTGCTTACTTACTTATTTAAATTAATTTATTTTTTATGATGACATTAGTTAACGAAATCCAATAAGTTTGAGCTATACAATTTAACAGTAAGGCATATATATATTTAACCTGTGTGCTCACCTCCCATAGTTAGATTTCTTTCTGTCACCACATATTTGACCCCCTTTTCCCTGTTTACTTCTTCCCTCCTCCCCCATCCCCTACCCTCTGGTCACCACTAGTCTATAGTCCACATCCATGAGTCTCTGATTGTTGTTTTGTTCCTTTGTTGCTTTTAGGTTTATATCCACATGTAAGTGATATCATGTGATTTTCAACTTTTTCAGTCTGGCTTATTTCGTTAGCATGATTATCTCGAGGTCCATCCAGGTTGTCACAAATGACAGTATTTCATTCTTCTTATGGCTAAGTATTATTCCATTGTGTATATGTACCATGGCTTCTTTATCCAATCATCTATCATAGAACACTTTGGTTGCTTCCATATCCTAGTGTGCAAATATCTTTTCAGATATAAATTTTCAAGTCTTTAGGGTAAATGCCCAGTAGAAGGATTGCTGGATCATATGGTAGATCAATTCTTAGTTTTTTGAAGAATCTCCATACTGTTTTCCATAGTGGCTGTACCAATTTGCAGTCCCACCAGCAGTGCATGAGGGTTCCTTTTTCTCCCTATCCTCTCCAACATTTGTCATTACTTGTCCTGTTGATTATAGCTATTCTAACAGGTGTTAGATGGTATCTCGTTGTGGTTTTGATTTGCATTTCCCTAATAGTTAGTGATGTTGAACATCTTTTCAAATACTTGTTGGCCATTTGTCTGTCCTCTAGGGAGAAGTATCTGTTCAGGTCCTCTTCCCATTTTTTGATTGGATTGTTTTGCTGTTGTTGTTGTTGTTATTGAGTTGTATGAGTACTTTGTACATTTTGGATCTTAGGCCTTTATCGGAGGAATTACTTGCAAATATATTTTCCCATTTGGATGGTTGTCTCTTCACCTTGTTGACGATTTCTTTTGCTGAGCAGAAGCTTTTTAGTTTGTTGTAGTCTCATTCATTTAACTTAGCTTTTACTTCCCTTACCTTTGAGGTCAAATTCATAAAATCTTCTTTAAGTCCAAGGTTCTTCAGTTTCGTTCCTATGTTTTCTTCTATGCATTTTATTGTTTCAGGTCTTATATTCAGGTCTTTAATCCATTTTGAGTTGATTTTGCTGTGTGGTGACAGACAACAGTCTAGTTTCATTCTTTTGCAGGTGACTTTCCAATTTTCCCAGCACCATTTATTGAAGAGGCTTTCCTTTCTCCACTGTATGTTTTGGCTTTTTTTTTTCAAAAATTCTTTGCCCATATAAATATGGGTTTACTTCTGGACTCTCGATTCTGTTCCACTGGTTTGGGTGTCTGTTTTTCTGCCAAAACCATGTTGTTTTGATTATTGTCACTTTGTAGTATAATTTGAAGTTGGGCAGAGTGATGCCTCCAGCCTCATTCTTTTTTCTCAGGATGGCTTTGGCAACTCAGGGTCCTTTGTGCTTCCATACAAATCTGATGATTTTTTGTTTTATTTCTTGAAACAATGCCAATGAGATTTTGATGGGAAATGCATTAAATCTATGTAATGCTTTAGGCAATATAATCATTTTAACTATGTTGGTTCTTCCAATCCAAGAACACAGAATATCTTTTCATTTCTTTGTATCTTCTTCAATTTCTTTTAATAGAGTCTTGTAGTTTTCATTATATAGGTCCTTCACATGTTTCGTTAGATTTATTCCTAGGTATTTCATTCTTTTTGTTGCAATTGTAAAAGGAATTATTTTTTTCCCCTTCTTTTTCTGACACTTTGTTATTAGAGTATAGGAACACTATAGATTTTTGAACATTGATTTTGTACCCAGAAAATTTACTGCATTAACTTATTGTATTTAGTAGTGTTCTTGTGGAGTCTTTAGGGTTTTCTATATAGAGAATCATGTCATCCACAAATAGTGACAATTTGACTTTTTTGTTTCCTATTTGGATGCCTTTTATATCTTTCTCTTGTTGGCTTGCACTTGCGAGGACTTCCAATGTTATACTGAATAACAGTGGAGAGAGTGGACAGCCTCGCCTTGTTCCTGATCTTAGAGGGAAAGTTTTTAGTTTTTCACCATTAAGTATAATGTTGGCTGAAAGTTTGTCATGTATGGCCTTTATTATGTTAAGGTACTTCCCTTCTATACTGATTTTATTAAGTGTTTTGATCATAAATGGATGCTGTATGTTGTCAAAGGCTTTTTGTGCATCTATCGATATGATCATATGATTCATATGTTTTAATTTGTTTATGTGGTGTATCACATTAATTGATTTGTGTATGTTGAACTATCCCTGTGCCTCTGGGATAAGCCCACTTGATCGTGGTATATAATCTTTTTAATATGTTACTATATTCAGTTTGCTGGTATCTTGTTTAAGATTTTTGCATCTGTGTACATGAGAGATATTGGTGTGTAGTTTTCTCTTTTTTTGTTATCTTTACCAGGTTTTGGTATAAGAGTAATATTGGTCTCATAAAATGAGTTGACAAGTATTACCTCCTCTTCAATTTTTTGAAAGAGTTTGAGGAGAATAGATATTAAATATTTAAATATTTGGTAGAATTTACTGGTGAAGCCATCTGGTCCTGGACTTTTACTTTTTGGTAGGTTTTTGATGATTGTTTCAACTTCCATACTGCTGATTGACCCATTTACATTGTCCATATCTTTTTGATTCAGTCTAGGAAGGTTGTATTTTCCTAAGAACTGGTTCATTACTTCTAGGCTATTAAATTTAGTGTTATATACTTTTTCATAGTATCCTTCTATGATCCTTTGTATTTCTGCAGTGTCTGTCATAATTTCCCCTCTTTCATCCCTGATTTTGTTTATTTGTGTCTTTAGTGAGTCTAGCCAAGGAGTTGTCAATTTTATTAACCTTCTCAAAGAACCAACTCTTTGTTGCATTTATTTTTTCTATTTTGTTTTGTTTTGTTTTCAATTTCATTTATTTCTGCTCTAAGTTTGATTATTTCTTTCCTTTTTCTGACTTTAGGCCTCATTTGTTCTTCTTTTTCTAGCTTTTTAAGATGAGGAGTTAGGTTGTTTATTTGGGCTCCTTCTTGTTTTTGAGGTAGGCCTGTAATGACATGAACTTTCCTCTTGTAACTGCTTTTGCCGTGTCCCAAAAGTTTTGATATGTTGTATTATCATTATCATTCGTTTCTATATATCTCTTGATCTCTCTTTTTTATTTCTTCTCTGATCCAGTTATTCTTCAGTAGTATCTTGTTTAAACTCCATGTATTTGTGGTTCTTCCTGATTTCTTTTTGCAGTTGATCTCTAGTTTCAAAGCATTATGATCAGAGAATATTGTTGGTATGATTTCAACTCTCTTATGTTTGTTGAGGCTATCTGTGTCCCAGTATGTGGTCCACCCCTGAGAATGTATAAGCAGCTGTTTTGGGATGAAGGCTCTGTGCATGTCAATTATGTCCAGTTGGTCTAATGTGTCATTTAAGGATGTTATTTCCTTATTGATTTTCTGTTTGGATGATCTGTCCATATCCAACAGTGGGGTATTTAGGTCCCTGACTACGATAGTGTTTTGGTCTGTTTCTCCATTTAGTTCTGTTAGGAATTACTTTCCATATTTCGGGACTCCCTGATTGGGAGCATAGATGTTAATTAGTGTTATGTCTTCTTGGTGCACGATTCCCTTTATCGTTAAGAAGTGTCTGTCAGTCTCTTTCTTTACCTTTTTTATTTTGAAATCTACATCATCTGATATTAGTACCACTACTCCCACTTTTCTCTGAATGCCATTTGCTTGAAATATCATTTTCCACCCTTAGACTTTGAGTCTATATTTGTCTTTGGAGCTGCGATGTGTCTCCTGGAGACAGCATATTGTTAGTTTTGTTTTTCAATCTATTCTGCAACTCTGTGCCTTTTTATTGGTGAGTTCAGTCCATTTACATTTAGGGGGATTATTGAAATATGAGGTCTTCTTATAGCCATTTTATCTTTTGCTTTCTGGTAGCTCGGTGTTTCCATTGCTTCCTTGTCCTTGTGTTTCTGTTTTCTTAATTTTGATTGGCTTTTGTGGGTTTTGCCTTTGGTCCCTCTTTTTTTATGTTATGTACTTTGGTTCTGAATCATTGGTGTGTGGTTACCATTACAAATATGCAATTGATTGTTATATATATACAGTTACCCATTTTCTTCTGCATGTGCCTTATCTCCATTCCCCTTTGCGAATTTGGATCTTTAAGTCCTCTCTTTTTCAGTCATTTTTGTCTCAATTTGTCCTTATGTATGCTAAACATTCATTACTATCTTGCTATAGAAATTCTCTTCTTATTATTTAAGTTTATAATGCCCTGTTCTTAGTAGGGTTGCACTCCTCTGCTTCTGTTTGACGGATAGCTACCTTACTCCTAATTATGTTTGTTTGTTTTTTTTTTTGTCATTTTGTTTTAGGTGAGCTGATTCTTTTCAGTATTTCCTGTTGTGCAGGACTCATAGTGGAGAATTCACTCAATTTTTGTATGTCTAGAAATGTCTTAATATCTCCTTTATATCTAAAGGAGAGCTTAGCTGGATACATTATTCTTAGCTGGTAGTTCCTTTCATTTAATATTTTGAATATTTCATTCCTCTCCTTTCTGGCTTGTAAGGTATGTGCTGAAAAGTCTGACAATAATCTAATGGTTTTTCTTCATAAGTTACCATTTTTCCCCCCTGGCTGTCCTGAGAATTCTCTTTGTCATTGATTTATGATAATTTAATACAATGTGTCTTGGTAAAGACCTTTTTGGGTTGAGATAATTGGGCGTTCTGTTGATTTCTTGAATTCCGAGCTCCAGCTCATTCCTTAGATTTGGGAAATTCTCCTCCACTGCTTGCATGAAAATGCTTTCCAGAAATGCTTTTCAGAAATGCTTTCTCCTTTTCCTTACCTTCAATAATGCCCATTATTCTTATGTTTCCTTTCCTAATGGCATTAGTAAGTTCTTGTGTTTCTCTTTTATTATTTTTTATTCTTCGGTTTCTCTCTTCTTCCTTCTGATTCATTTCTAATTTTCAGTCTTTGAAATCACTGACCTCTTCCTCCATTTGGTCGACTCTATTTCCTAAGCTTGCTATTTCATTTTTCAACACTTGTAGTGTGTGTGTGTGTGTGTGTGTGTGTGTTTTAATCTCCAGAAGATCTATTCTGTTCCTTTTGAGGGTTTCAATCTCCTTACTCTGCTTATCTAGCTGTTTTTGCAATTTCTGAAATTGTTGATATGACTTGTTTCGGACTCACTGAATTTTTTCAGATGTACCATCCTGAAGTCTCTGTCACTTAAGTTGCATATTTCTATGTCTGTAAGCTTATATTCTGGATATTTTTTTCTTTCTTTCTGAGATGCCTTGTCATCTTGGTTGTTCATGGTGTTTAATGGACTATTTCTCTGCCTGGGCATTAATGGAAGTGTATTTTGCCATTTTTCCAAATTTATTATATAAAGATCTCTCTTTAGCCTGCTTCAGAGAGGTGTTTTTATTTTGGTTTCCAGTAGGTGACGTCTAAGCCTCTTGGATCTCTGCTTTATATAAAGCCTAAATGATGCCTTTTCATTTTCTTGTCAATATTTAATCTTGCTCGTTACCCCAGTTTCAGTTCCTGTTAGTGTTAGCAACAGTTTTGATAATGTTTGCTCAAATTCCTCCGAGAATCCCTGGTAATGGTCTCGGAGGATTTGGAGGGAGGGGCCCTATGGGTTCAGAGTTGGAGGTGTGGCTCATCCTCGGTTTTGCAACCATGGCCGGTAAAAATCAACTATTGTTTCTCTGTCATCCCACTTCTCTGCTTTCTGTCCTGATTAAAGGGCTCTGCTGCTGGCTGCGTGGAACTCACAACTCACAACAGGTAGGGCTGTTCAGGGAAGTCGCCGCACCTTCTCACCTCCTCCTCCTCCTACAGGGAGCTCTGGCAGCTGAGAGAGGCAGCTTCTTTATTTCTCCCAGTCCACCCCTCAACACCTGGAGTTCTGACCTGTGGTAACTCTTATGCATAGATCCCATATTCAAAAGTGCTGTTGTGCAGTTTGGGTGTTTTTTGTTCAGTTTTAGATGTTCAAGGGGAGAGATCTGGGAATGTCTCTCACTCTGCCATGTTTCTCCAAACCTTCTCCTTTTTTATTCTTGATTTTATTTGAGTCTTCTTTTTTCCTTCCTAGTTTTGTTGAACATTTGTCTATTATTTTTTATCTTTTCAAAAAAAAAAGAAAAAAGTCTTAGTTTTGTTGATCTTTTCTGTTGTTTTTCTGGTCTCCATTTCTTTCATTTCTGCTTTTCATTTATTTCCTTTCTTCTGTTAACTCTGGGCTTATTTTTCTTCCTCTTATGTCCTTGAGGTACAAAAATAGATTGTTTTATTTGAGGGCTTTCTTTTTTCTGAATGTGTATACCATTGCCATAAACTTTCTTTTAAGAACTGCTTTTGCAGCATTCCTTATCTTCTGTAGTGTTATGCTGCCATTTCATTCATTGTGAGTCTTTTCAATATTGTCTTTTATTTCCTTTGCTTATTTTATTCTACCCTTTGGACATCAAGTACAATATTGGAAAGAAATGGGAACAGTTGTCATCTTTGCCTTATTTTCCTCCTCAAGGAGAAAGATTTTAATATTTCACCATGAACTAGGATGTTAGCTGTAGGTTTTCTTGTGCATACCTTTTATCAAATTAAGGAAATTTTCCTTCTAAGTTTACTGTGTACTTGTTATCATGAATGAATGTTTAATTAAAACTTTTAATGTATTGAAATAACTTTATGATTTTTTTCTTCTTTGAGTCTTTTGTGGTGTTTTGTTTTATTGTATTTATTTTATTAAATTTATGGGGGCAACATTGGTTATTAAAATTATGTATGTTTCAAATGTGCAGTTCAATAATACATCATTTGTATATTGCAGTGTGCGTTTACTACCTAAAATCAAATCTCCTTGCAACATCATCTTTTTAAGCCCTTTTACCTTTATCTACCTCCTTTCCTTCCCTTTGGTATTCGCTAAACTCTTGTCTGTGTCTCTTAGTGTTTATTTGTTTGCCTTGTGCATTTGTGGCTTTCAATTTTACAGCCTATATATGAGTGTAATCATATAACTTAAATTGATAATCTTTTGTATTCTCAACCAACTTTGAATCATAGAATAAATCCCACTCGGTCATATTATTATGATACAACCATCAGCACACACCCATATACATATATACACGCATGCTCGTGTAGACTTTTAGGTAACTGATTCAATTTCATAATGGGTGTTTTACTGAGATGACTACATTTCTTCTTAGAGCACTTGTAGTGTTTTTAATATACATCTATTTCATCTACATTTTCAAATTTATTGGGATAAATATGTTCTTAACATCTTCATATTGTCTATTTTAGTAACTGTTGGATGTTGTTTTCTGTATATACCAATTAGATTAAGTTGCTTATTGTGTTCAGATCTTCTATAGCCATTTCGATTTTTCTAACTCCTTGTTATGTTACTGAGAGGATGTATTAAAACGTCAAGCTGTAATTTCACTGTGGATTTGTTGATTTCTTCTTCTAGTTCTATCAGTTTATTTTGTGTATATCTATAATAATACTAAGCACATGCAAATACAGGTATTTTTATTTTACTGTTGAATTGCTACTATAATCATTATGAAGTGTTGCATTTTATTACTCTTAATATATACAGTGTTAAAATCTACTTTGTCTGGTATAGTCATGTAAGCTTTTTCATGTATATTATAAATATATATTTTTTAAAATTCATGTAGTTTTTATTGCAGATATTTTCTTATCTTTCATTCATTTTCTTTCAATTAGATTTCTCAGTCAGCATACATTAATGGAATTACTTACAGAATTTTTTTCAAGTTTATCATTTTCCCATTGTTTTAAGTTAGTTCCATCTGTTTTTTTCCTTTGTTTCTCTTGCCATTTTTGGACCAATAAAATAGGTGTTATTTTTGTATTTTTCTTCAATATTAGTTTTGTTATGAATCTTCTTATTTTGTTGCAGAGGTTAAGACAGATATTACATTTAAATTCTTTACTTATAATTAATATAATACATTTATCACTTTAACAATCTTGTAAAAACTTTACAAGATTTTAGCTCTATTAACTCTCTTCCATCTCTTTGTATTATTATTGCTATATATCTCACTTCTATATATGTTTAGACTTTATAAGATGTCATTTTTCCTATTTTAAAGAGTAAATATTTTTTCATAATTACTCCCATTTTTTCTTCCTGGTGGATTCATTAGTTTCTGCAGTTCTATGCGTCCATCAGTAATTATTATTCTATATTCTGAATAACATATCTACTTTAGTATTTGCTCTCTGCTTTTGTTTATATGAATACGTATTTCATTTATCTTCTTTTTTGAAGAATTTTTGTTGAATTAGAATTCTAAGTATGAAGTATCTTTTTTCAGTACTTCAAAAAATATCATTTTATTGTCTTCTGACTGCTATATTTTCTATTAAAAAATTGACTGCCAGTCTAAAGGTTGCTTTATTAAAGGCTATTGGTGGGGATTATGACTCCAAAAACCCACTCCTTTGTGAATATTCTGAATAAAATATCCCCAGTTCCATAAGAGTGTGCATGTGTCTGTATGTGTGTATGTGTGTATGTGAGCAAAGATGTCTACTGTAGTATTTGTGGTGACAGGCTGAAAAGCCTTAGATATTCATAATCAGGGAATGATTAAGATACTGTTGGTTGTATGCTAGGAAAATCTATAATAATCAGAAGCAAGAAGTGAAATATAGATAATAACATACATTTAAATTAATTGAGTTAAAAGTAAGCAACATAGTATTTTAGAACAATAAAATAGCTGTTAGTTTCTAAAATAAACATTCAGTAAGTAAATTTATACTCACATATATAACACATAGAGAATGTCAATGGGTGATGGGTCTGAGATTGGGAGTGAAATAAGGAAATAAAAGTAAAAACGAAAAACAAAACAAGAGAAAGACCTAGAATTGACATAATTAATGTGTTATTAGTAAAAATGCAAGTTCACTTCACCTTGAACTTGCAACTGAAGTTGAACGAATTTATTAATGAGTTAATCAATTTGGGAGTCATTAGCATACAATGATATTTATAGCCATTTATACTGGATGCCTGTTACGGAGATGGTTTGGAAGAAGAGTCGGAGTCTGGAAATGTCTAACTTACATGCATAAAGGAGAGGAAGATGGACAATACTAGCCATCCAACCCCTATCTCCACGGCCTTTTATTAAGTTTCACAACAATGCTGGCTTTGTAATTTGATAATAGTTACTCTCAGGTCAGCAGATACAAGCTACATCCAACTCCCAGATTCAGCCTCAAAGCCACTACCATGTTCTCAGTTACTTCCTCTCAAGTATCTTTTTCTTATCCTCTTAAGTATATTTTTCTAGTCCCTAGAGCAAGAAGTCTCGGAATCCATCAGGCATATGCGCCCTCGCTGAAATGTGTCCTTGTGTGCAAATGCACATTTGCTTCCACTGTTCTTGTTGCTCCAAGCACCAGATATCCTGCCAGGACCGCAGGCATCTCTTACAACAGATGCCTAAGGGAATGAGTACAAAATGGAAGAAGAGTTGAATCCAGAGATATGTTAGTATGAAGAAATCCAGAGGAAAAGGAAAAACAAATGAGACTATAGGAAGTTTTCCATGAGAATGAAGAACAACACGGAATGTGTGGTATGTTCCAGAGATCAAGAAAAATGACTAGACAAGGGGAATAATCAATTGTATTCAATATTGTTGAAAGGTAGAATAAGATGAGTATAGAAAGGGGCTTATTGAATTTAGTAACATGAAAGTCATTGTGAAATTCACAAAATCTATTTTAGTGAGATGATGAGTTAGAAAATGTTCTGGAGAAAGCCAGAGGGAGTAAGAATTATTTTAAGGTGAATATGTGGAGAGAATGAATACTAGCTATCTTTTTGCTCTCAAGATGAAAAGAGAAATAAAATATGCAAGGAAGGTGATTTTTGTGCTGAAAAAATTTTTTTGTGCCTTTACAAAATGAAAAGTAATAGAAGATGAATCAAAAAAAATTAATGAGCATAAATTCACAGCATCAGAATAAAGTAATGTGGATTCTTGGAAGTTAGGCAACAAGAATTGACTGCAATTTTCTTTATGGTATCTGTGATAACACTATAAAACTACTATTATTCATACTCTCTCTGCTTTAATTTAGAAAGAACTTGAATATCAGAAAACGTTCAAGAATTCCCTTAGCTTCATTCTCAACTCAAAAGAAGAAAAGTAACCATTACTTCCCAAATCCTATACTAATATAAATACATTATAATAATATTTCATAACTTTCATTAATAGTCCTACTTCTCCCTCCAAGTTCTGAATTCTTTGAAAGCTATCTTGAATAAAAGAGACAATTCATTAGTTTGCAAGGAAGCAATTATGTGAAAGGCTCCTGCTAGAAGAGACCTGGTCATTACTAAGTTACTATGTTTCTCATAAGACACATAGAAGCCTACATCTCATTATACTAATCAGGGTATATTTTTAGTTTCCTCTTTAAAGAGTTGAGAAAACAGAGGACTTCTGAGAGTAATGAAAACATACAGTGCATTTTTTTCTTAGAGTTAAATCACAAGTATCAAACTGGAAATTCCATTCACAATTAAAAAACAGCAATTTAGTTAATCTGGCCCAGATAATTAGTTTCACTAGATTCAATTTTCTGGATAATTGTTCTAGTTTCCCGTTAGTATTTTTCTTTCTGATATGATTGAATTATACAGAAACTGAATTATACAGAAAACCTGAAAGTGAAAAACTCATGTGGAGGATGATGTAGCATAAAAATGATTTTGGAATTCTGCAAAAACTTGAATGCAGGGGGACTACTTATCACACTCACTTGGCAAGGTCAGATACCTATACTTTAAACAGACAGAAGCATTCTTTTCTTTCCCATCTTTCACCAGGCAAATGTCTCTTTCATATGTTATGGGATTTCATGTCCTTATAACCTGAAAAAATTCTTATGACACAGTTTCATACCTGCTTGGTTTTTACCCCATATACAACAGGATTCATAGTGGGAGATAGAAGCAAATAAATGTTAGCCACAATGATATGGCAAGATAAAGGGATCGTGTGGCCTCCAAAGCAATAGGAAAAGAAGGACAGGAAAGCTAGACTGTAAGAGAAACAGTGGCACAGACGTGGGCAGTGCAGGTGCGAAGGCCTTCTGCCGAGCATCTGTTGTGGAGAGGCTGACCACTGCCCAAAGAATCATGGTGTAGGAGACTGTGATGCACAAGATGTCAAAGCTTCCAATCAGGAGGGCAACCATCAGACCATAGATGGCATTGGCCTTGATATTTCCACAAGATAACTTGGCTACAGACATGTGGTCACAGTAGGTATAGTGTATGATATTACCTCTACAATAGAGAAGTCACTTTCTAAGGAAAGTAAATGGAATGATAAGCAGCACCCCTCTGAGAAAGGTAGAGAACTTATCCTTTGCAATTATGGGATTGGTGAGGATAATTGAGTAATGCAGAAGGTAGCAGATGGCCACATAAGCATCCCAGACTCCATCCCTATAAAGGTATGGACAAGGAACATCTGTAATAGACAGCCATCAAAGCTGATTTCCTTGATACAGAACCAGAATATGCAGAGGGCTTTAGGGATTGTGCTAGAGCATATGACAAGATCAGTTAGGGAAAGCATGGCCAAAAAGTAGCACATGGGCCTGTGCAGGAAGTCCTCACAGTGGATGAGACTGAGGAGTCCACAATTTCCTACCACAGCCACAACATACATGGAACATAATAGGAAAGAAATTCAGAAGTGCATGTCCTCTGATCCTGGGATCCCATTAAGAATGAATAAGGCTGGTGTCACTTCTGTTTGGTTTGCCATTAGCCATAATCAAGCCAGTATGGTCCGTTATCATCTTACAGCATCTGTGGGTCCTCCTAGACAGAGACATGAGAAGAAAACATTTTGGTCATTGTCACTGTCCTGATTTCTTTGTCTTTTTTTTCCCCAAAGTATATTTCTAGAGCCAAACAATCCATTTTTCTGCTTCAAGTTAATATAAGCATAAACTTTGTTTAAACCAAGTGGATTTATTTTTTATATATTATTTTTTTCATTCACTCATTTATCAATGTGTACTTTTTAGAGCCTAATATTTGCCTAGTTCTTTAATATACAAATAGTATCCATTTATAAAGGATGAAGTTTTTGTTCTTATTTTTCTGAAGCTATTTTTGTTTAGACATTATTTAAATATTAATAACTATGCACATAGTCCAGGCAGAAAAAATCAATGAGAAAAATCATAAAACTTTAAATCATATTTTTGAGAAAATAATATTGTGATGTCTCTTACATGTGGACATTAAGAGGCTGGAAATGGAGTTAGATATTGGGCAGGGGCCAGATCATGACATACTTTATCAATAGCAGGATTCTCCTAAGGAGATGGTCAGCCTGAGGGACATATTTTAGCTACCTGTTTCTCATATTATTATTTTGTGCCTTTACAAAATGAAAAGAGTCAGAAGAGTACAAGAGTCAGAATTCTTTAAGAATTCTTGAAATGCAGGTTAATTACTATAATTTGGAAAACACAAAGGAACCTTTAAGAATAAAACCAGAACATAATTATGTAAATCACAGGGGAAAAAAGAAGCAAAACATTCCCATGATAAAACAGAGAAAGCAAAGTATTCCTAAAGAAATCAATAGACTATTAAGGTGACAAAAGGCAGATCAAATATATTGGTTTGGGCTATTAAGGTAAATTATTTAAACTCCCTTATATAAGTGAACATAAATCTGTTAATTTTATAAAAATGTACGTAGGCAGTAGAGAGGGTCACATGATAAAGAAAACCAAATGAGCACATGAAATAATGTATACTTGTCAGAAAAAATACACATGAAATTTGGAACAGATATATTGATTCAGATGAAGTAGAAATCAAAGCAAGAAAAAATGGGATACTTTTTTTTAAAGAAATTCTAAGTAAAAGTCATAGAATACAATTAAAGTTGGTTGTTTTAATCATGACACTTTGACTCTACTTTTAATGAAATATCTGGAATCCAAATCATGGCAAGTCCAGAAATCCTTTCATAATTTATTAGTATACAGTAGGTATTAATATGCAGACTTTTCAAATTAACATTTAAATCTTATAAAAGCTCCAGTTTTCAGTTTAATGTCACTGATTCAGTTTTACGTTAACATTTCTACTTTGTTATCTGAATTTTAGAAAAACAGTCAAAATATGGTACTTTCAATTATATAAACACTGTTTCCTCTAGGACCAATATTGCAGTCCTTAGTTTATCGGTGTTTTAAATACACTTACAAATCTGTTTAAAAATAGACTGATAAAATTATATACCTCAAAGAACTGTCACATTATCATTTATCAAAATATAAATTTAAATACATATAACACAATTAACTACAATATCGGGAAGATTAACCTGAGAGGTAATATTTTAAAATATCTTCTGAAATTTTGTACTATTATTCTCATTTAAAATTTTTTTTTACATGTTTAAACTCTTACCTATTATGATTTCCTGTCTGCCTCAGTCTGGATCTTCCTGTTTCTCTAAAGATTTACCCACTTCTCCAGCTTTTTTTTTTTAATTTAAGCCAATCTTGACAATTCTGGACAATGCTTAATTCTAAATCTTAATATTTCCCCTATAATACCTGCTATAAAATAATCTCTATATGCTGTCATTTTCATAAGAATAATATTCATCATTTAGAAATGCTTTATTACAATAAGTTTCAGGTCCTATACAAGTTCAATAAATTTGTCAAAGATCCAGCTAGTGGTACAAACTTAACAAATTAAATCTATTATTTTAAAGAAAATTTTAATTTTTTTCCCAACAGTTTCCCCAATAAACTTTTAAAGAGACAAGGTTTATTGCTTAGAGGTCCCAGAAATTACATGCACACTTGGAGCTACATAGTGAGGCCATTGTGTGTATTATTGTGTGTGTGTGTGTGTGTGTGTGAGAGAGAGAGAGAGATTGAGAGAGAGAGAGAGAAGAGAGAGCAGACCTAGGGTTTTGCCTTTATTGGGGTCAAGGATGGAGGCCTAGGGTTTGATGGGCTCACTTTGTAAATCTAAAACATGAGTGTACCATTGTAACAACTGGAGAATCATTACCCCCCATGACATATGGGAGATAATAGACACCTTGGGCAAGCAAATGACCAGTCATTGACAGCAAGGAGGATCCTGTGTAGAAGCATAGCACCATATTCTTTATAAAGAAATCTCCCTGTGATGTGGGGGATACTTGGCTTGCAATGCATAATTTGTGACAATTCTTAGCCTTTTCTATGTTTTAGCAGGTGATGGCATAGTTTTTCAATTGTTCTCTCTTTTTTTGGAGATAAAATATCTAAACTTTGGAAATACTGTTAATTTTGAATAAACCAGGCTCCAAATATTATGGGTTAAGTAAACAAACAAATAAATGGGAATTTAAAGTACAGGAAGAGAAAAAACAAGATGCCTAAAAGGTCAGTTACTGAAATCAACCAAGATTTCTAAAACAAAGGAGCTGAGGAATTGGGGAAGGGAGGCCCATGTAGGGGTTGGCCTGGCTCTTTATCTAGTCATTACTGGCAATGTGTTTATTCAAGATTGCCCTTTTTGAAGTAGATGCCTCTTTGAAGTGGACTCCTCAGCCATCAAAGCTTAAGTCATGTATTTGCATTACAAACATGTACATGTATGTGTGCATGCATGTATGAATGGATGAATACGTGTGTGCACATATATAGATACATAAATGTTGTCATAGATAAATAGCAGGACATAGATTAGAAATTAGATATTTTAAAAGAAATTGATTTCGCTACTGCAGGGTTTTGTTCCTTTTCTTATGAAGTTTTACAAAGACCCTGGGAGAACCAAGTTGAATACATTTAAAATGATTGTGTCAATGATTTATTCATACAATCATTCATTAAAGTATTCTTTTTAAATTACCTCTTAAAATATATTTACTTGTCCCTCTAGTGAAGTAACATTTATCAGTGTGTCTTTTAAATATACTAATATGAGTTTATGTCCAGGTAGATGCTTTAATAGAAATGAAATAATATCTCATTACACATATATTGCTGTTTTTACAATAAGAGTATACACCTAGCACATTAAATTTTCTTCTAAAGGAGATTTTTAAGACTGTATAAATATTTATTAAACAGATGAATAGAATTTATTTAAATGTTTCTATCTTTTGATATCCAGGGATTCTTTTACTTAATAAAATGCTACAATAAATGTATCTGTTCATGAATCGAGGTGGCACTCTGTTCTTATTATTTATTTAAAATAAATTCCTAGTAGTGTATAAGAGTTCCATTCTATCATACCAAAAACAAGTTAATCTTTAAAAAGCCCATACTGATTTTATTGGGGAAACTGATATTTCAATGACATTTAAATTTAAAGTTGCTTAATATTAAAGATATTGACTTTATTTTTTTATTTCTAGTCTTATTGCACTTGGATTCGAAATACTATTATTTCTTCCTTAGGGATCTCAGTGAGGTTTTCTTTTTGATCTAATATAACTTCTTTGAGAATAGGAAGGAAAACATTGTAGATATAAAAGAAAAGTTAAGGTTATGTGATGTCACAGAAGTGGCAGCTGATGAATTTCAGAGAAGTAGATATGGCCAATAATATAACATGTTGTAAGGAAATCCAATTTTAAAAGTTTACTGGTGGCTTTGACAACAGAGTTCCACTTGAAACTTCAACTTATGGTTGAATTCAGATTATAATGTAGGGAAGGAATAGGGATCGGGTAAGGAAAGCAGAAATAATTAGTTCCAAAGTTATTTTCCAGAAATTTTCATAGAAAAGAAATGTCACTAAAGTCAAGGAAAATTTTGCTATTGGGTAAAAACGCCACTAAATTCAAACAGGTTGTGAACACAATAAATAGAAGTGGATGACAGTCTGAGCTCCCAAGAGCATATTTTGAGAACCTCGCGTGATCAGAAAAAAGAATCGGTAATAAATGAATACAGTAATAAGGGAAGAAATAAAGTCTGTAGATGTCAAAAGTTCATTTGAGGGTTAGAACTTAAGAGAGTTTATTTCCAATCATTTTATTTCTCTTTATGGAATGAACATTAATGGAATTTGGCAACCACAAGGGGCAAGAGGTGTATAAGAGGACAGAAAGAAATCTAACTATGGGAGGTGAACACACAGTGTAAATATATGTATGCCTTACTGTTAAAGTGTACAGCTGAAACTTATTGGATTTTTTTAACCAATGTCACAATAAAATACATACATATTATGCATACATACATACATACATACATACATACATACATACATACTTATTGCAAACCATGCAGGGTAAAAGCATAGCCATGTAGCAATGACATCTCAGTTAAAATCTGAAATTGTGAACAAATAGTGCTTGTAATCCGCATGTCTGTATATTTTCTTCAAAAGTGCTCCACGTGCTGCGTATAGGAACATATGACACAGAGTACAGAGTTGTTTCAGAGTTAGGGTTGTAGGATTTGTGTGCTAGGAAGATGGACAATTTGAAACAAAAAAATAAAAATTTAATTTATGAACTATGGTGTTTAGAATTATATAAAAGTATTAAAATCTGTTTAAAATATCTCAATTTGAAGATTTGAATACAAAATTAATTGAAACCAGTACCAGTCTATGCACTAGCAATCTTCCTATAGAACACTATAATAATTATTTTTCCTTTGAAAAATAGACAGTGTCCTGCATACATTATTGAATTCTAATATTTGCAAACTGTTCATCTCCACCTATGTGAAATAGCACAATCAAAACATTCATATTCCTGAGAATGTAAGCTTTAAAAATCTGGTGCTTAGTTTTCTGTTCTCAGGACTGACATCTCCTACAGTGGGAGAGTCTGAATTTCCAGCAGAGAGTTTTATGCTTACTCTACCTAACAGTGTTGGATGGCACACTGAAAGGATGACAAGCAGACAGTGTGCATCACTAAAATATTAAAAATTAAAAGTGTTTATTTGTTAATGAAATGTATTAGGCCAATTGTCTAAAGTTATTCTTTTTTTGGAAAACAGAAAGCTTAGGATTTACAATAACTGTTTTCCAATCCCAGTTTCATAGATACAATTAAGAACTTTCCACTACATAAGGTAAACTAAAATTGATGAACTCAGATCTATTTGGCCCCCTTTTCCTTATAAATGGAAAAAGGAATGGCAAAGTCTTCCTACTCTGATTGGTTGGGTAAGTGACTGTCCTTTATAGGTTCAAGAGCTAGGAGTCAATGACTTCTGGAAGCCTCTCCCACCCCACCCCACCCTCACTACCCATAGTACAAATGTATTAGAATATTTGGAAATTGCTTGTCAGGTGGTTTATCCAGGTCATTTGAACTGAGGTTGGCTTTCCAGATGATAGAGACAAAAATATATCCATGGGATGACTATCCCAAGGTTAGAAATGAATAGTTATTTCTGACTTCTCCTGTGACCTCATCCATAGACGTCTTATTGTTCCATACCAAAGAATTCTAGTTTTCAAGCTCTTGCTCTGCCACTAGCTAATATTATGGATTTTGCTGAGTCATTCCTCTTCTTGGCTTCAACAGCTGATGGAGAAATATAGGAATTATGCAAAAGCATATGTTTCTTGCAGCTCTAATTTCTTTAACCATGGCTCTATGGTCCTATCTTCTGATCCTTACAGATGGTGACATATCCTAAAGTATGAGGTTAGAAATCCACGCCTGCTGCATTAGAAGAGAGCCTGGAAGTGAGGAATGGTCCTTGGACTATACAGAGGCTCTTCTAAACTAGCTTGGAAAACTCTCCCAATGTTATATTTCCTTAGATGGAAGTTAAAAATGCTAAACCAACTTGACCTCCTCTGTGATTATTAATCTTGGAAATGGTCTAGCAGGTCCTGTAGAGGACATCGCCACTCTATTAAAACCTCTTTCCAATCTCAAATACTGAGGATCATTTAATCTTGGAAAGCTTCTTTTATTTTGAACTAAGTCTGTTCTTTGCTCTTGGATCACTCAGATGTCTTGACCCCAGTTCCCTGACCCCATTGAAACACCCTGATGACCCTTTCCCGAATCTCTTTGGTCTTAACTCCATATACTATAGGGTTAAGAGCAGGTGGAAAGAGCAGATAGACATTGGCCAAAAGAATGTGAATATGGAGTGGAACATGGCGGCCAAAGCGATGAGTAAAAAAGGAGAAGAGAGCTGGTGTATAAGAGATGAGGATGACACAGACATGGGAACCACAGGTCCCTAGGGCCTTAGACCGTGCTTCATGAGATGAAAGGCGAAAGACAGCTCGTGCAATGAAGACATAGGAGACACCAATGCAGAACAAATCAACCCCAATGACCAATAGTGCTGCTGTCAGTCCATACACGCGGTTAGGCCTAGTATCTCCACAGGCTAGCTTCACTATAGCCATATGCTCACAGTATGTGTGTGGGATCACATGGCTTTGACAGAAGCTTAAACGCCCAATGAGGAAGGGACACGGGAGCATGAGCATGGACCCCCGCACCATAGCTGCCACTCCAATGCGAGCAATGATGGAGTCAGTGAGGATAGTGGCGTAGCGGAGTGGGTGACAAATGGCCACATAGCGATCAAAGGCCATGGCCAGCAGCACAGTGGACTCCATCATGCAGAAGGCATGAATGAAGAACATCTGTGCCAGGCAGGCGGAGGCAGAGATATGTCCAGCTCCACAACACAGAATGGCCAGTAGCTTTGGAACTGTGGAGAAGGAGGCAGCCAAATCAATAGTCGAGAGCATGCATAGAAACAGGTACACAGGCTTGTGAAGGGCAGGTTCAGTGACAACAACAACCAGGATGGTTATATTGCCCACAATTGTGGCTGCGCCCAGGCAGCACACAGGGAGTGAGAGCCACAGGTGGAACTGTTCCAGACCTGGGATTCCCAGGAGGAAGAAGACGGAAGGGTCCAGGTTGGTGTGATTAGGAGACTCCATGGTCTGGTCAAGAGTTCTGAATATCTTCTTTCATTAGAAACCCTCACATTGTATCACATTACCTGAAGAGACAACACAGAACAGGGATGTAAACAAGCCTAGAGTAATCTCACTAGCTATATTATGTTAAGCAAGCTTTTACATCCATAAAACTGGGATAATAATAGTACTATCCCCTAGAGTTGTTTGAGTTGTTAAGGGAATTATTTGAGTTAATATTTGTAAAGAGCTTTGAATAGTGCCTGGCACAGCCATACTTGTTAAATAAAATTAACATGAGAAAGGGTTTAAATAAGCATTTACATACATTAGAGTTGTTTTCTAGCTAAGACTTCTTGTCCTCAAAGAAAGGTATAGACCTCTTTCACTCTTTTTAGTTCTCTCTCTCTCTCTCTCTCAATCTTTCTCTCTTTCTCTCTCTCTCTCTCAGAGTATGGGAAGAGATATGTGGGAACATCAGTTCAGAACACAAACTTCCAACATAATTCACTGAATGAAATTATACATCGTTTCTCTTGCTTTTCAACTTAGAATAGGTTCAAGTTTGAGACTTAGGGCTTGGTAGTTATTTCTGATCTTAATATTACCACAGCTGCTTCCACACCTTTCACTGACTAAGAGATATTTCCCCTTATACCTGATCAACTTTCATTTGACATTCCACGAGATGATTCAGCTATCCTCACATGTTCAGTTTTCATTTCTCAATATGTTAAAGTTAACCCTTTTTGGATTTCATTCTATTTCTAAAACAGAAACTTCTAGCCTTTTATAGTCCACTCTTGTGTTAATCCTTTATTCACATTCTATCTATGGGTTTTGGTGATTTCAAAGAAAGATGTAGCCAAATCCTTCTCAATCTCACCCTTTCATAATGTCAAGAAGTGATTTTATAATTCTACCTTGACTCATGCCTAGACAGTAATGACTCCTCTTTCCTTGCGGAAAAATCTTATACTACTCTCATTTATCCCACCTTTCCTCTACCTCCACTGCATAGGAAGACACATTCCACAGGAAGGACTACTTAAACTAAAAGGAATTGTGTAGAATATGTGAAACCATGATGGTGATGGGATAGAAACAAAGGTCTAGTAATTAAGATAAAAGCTAAGAAATCACTTTAACTGGAAGCTTTAAAATGGGAATGAGAACTTTACTGCCCAGCAATTCATATCCATTTATTCAACCACAAATATTTAATGAGAACCTCCTCTATAACTAGCCCTATTCTCAAAGCTGGATAATCAGTACAAAAAAAAACCCCACTGATTCTAGGAAATCTGAAGAGTAAGAAAATAGTTATCAAAGGAGAATCAACTCTGTCACAACTCTTTCCTACTCCAGGTGTGTATATCTCAGATGAGAAGAAAGGTAAACTATCCTAGGCCTTAACAGACCAGATAATATATAAATACTCACTAAAGAAAAATCAGAGAAGCAGCTTTTCTATTTTCGGACTGCATAGAAGATCCTTCCTTACTTTGTGGGTAGATTTAAGAGATAAAACAACACCAGATGGCCCACGCTTGTTTCTAAACAACATCAACTATTTTTTTTCTCTCACAGACATAAGGAAAAACAGAAAGAGAGGAGGTTGATGACAAGTGATATTCTAATTGTAGCACATGGCCAATAAACCATATGCCCTCTACAGAAGAGAGATAAATGTGGCTTTTACCAGTAGGTGCATATGACGAGTCTTATTGGACACACTGCTCTCTGAGTTTATGTCTGGGAAGGCAGAGACAGTAAAGATCTAAGGTTCTGATCAATTTGACCTAGGGTCAAATCTTCCCTAAGGAGAAGTATATTAAGATGAAAGTTGGGATTTGTCCAGAAATGTGTCTGTTATTGATCTGATTTGAGCTCTATAGACCTCCACTTAATATTCCGACAAAAGTCTACTACAGATCTCATCCTTATTTTTACATATTCTTTGAAGAAGCAAAATATTGGAGGTGTATGATCTTAGAGTTTTTAAAGCAGAAAGGTGTGATGATAAAAAAAATACTGTAGGCATTGGAATTCATAAAACTGCAAACAGATTTTTGTATTTACATCTTAATGGCAGTGTCAATTTTCCTGTAAGATCCTACAGTTTTCTGATCTGTAATATGCTAATAATAATAATTTGTAAGGTTGTTGAAATTTAAAGACAAGTACCTAGTACAGTTTGTGACCCATAAAATGTGCTCAATAGATGTCATTTACTATTATCATTGCCTTCAGTATAATAGCAAAGTGATCTCATATCCAGTACAGGATCCTCATGCAGTTTCTTTAACCAATTAGAATCTAGTCCTAGCTTGAACATTTATATAATGAGACCTGTTCAATTGTAGGGCAAACATGCTGATAAATGTTTTTTATAATTTTTTCCCATATGCCTTCTAGGGCAACATAATAATCATTAGGAGATTGGAAAATAGTTTCCCTGGCTGTGCTAGCCAAACTAGATGCACTCAGCTCTGATTTTTATGACTTAGATTTGCTTGCTGAGCTAATGTGGATCTCTGCTCAACTGAGTAGCTCAACATAGATAATGGATCTAGATTCAGATGAAGAAGCAGAAAAGCCCTGCTTTCTACCCCACTCCAGCCTCTTAGTTTATGTCAGACAGTTTTATAATTTTCAATCATTTCATTAATTTACTCACCC
Organism: Pteropus medius; assembly: GCF_902729225.1. NCBI lineage: Eukaryota > Metazoa > Chordata > Mammalia > Chiroptera > Pteropodidae > Pteropus > Pteropus medius. The sequence goes on from NW_024352784.1 coordinate 707,716, forward strand.
AAAGCCAGAAGGCTTAACTTGATGATTCTTTATTGAGGTCCCTTCCTGCCCCCTAGGTCTCTGGCTCTATGCTTATGACTTCTTTTCTTGTAGAGACTGGACTGAGCATAGATTACCACATATCACTGGACTAGATTGACTCCTAATTTGATTGATATAAGTGAATATTACTTGCAGTTCTTATAGTTTCCTTCTAAGGCATTGCAGCCTTTACACATACCAACTTCTTCATAAGGCTATGTGCTATTATCATCTCACTCATTCTCATCACCATCCCATCTAACTCACTGAAATAAGTTTGTCTCACACCATCTCTTGTATAAAATATTTTATGATATTGGTAAACACTTTTGACCATTCTTACTCAATTTGAACCTGTCCCTGTGACTCAATCTTTATTCTAATTCTTATTGTGACATTAAAACCAATTCCCTCAGTAAGATAAAGTTCTGACATCACAATTTGGAGAAAACACTAGGGATAGAGAAGACTTTCCATGCCTGAAACTGCATCACAAACCGAAGGCTGTCATTCTGTCTGCACGAGAGCATAGCTAAACTTGGGTTACCTCTGCCCGTTGTGAGAACACTAGAGCACAAGAAAAGCTCAAGATAATCATTAAGGTTCTGCTGATTCCCCTTACCCATTTTTTTTTCTGTTGATCCCTGCAGTGTCTATCTCACTAGGCACATACATTTCTCTCAAATGCTTAGTGAGAAATTTTTTTAAAGTAATTTTAGCAATATCATAGTAAACATCATGAACTTCCTTAATAATGCCTCCCATTTCCCTGATTTGGCTAATATATCATTTGTCCCTTTATTTGCTGTCAGCTCCTCACTGTCCTCCCTTTTCCAACCATTGAGCCTAATACCAGACTAAAACTCTTACTTTAGGAAACTTGTTAAATAAAACTCCAAATTAGACTGCACAGAGTTGTTATTAAGCCAAATCCTCTTTCCTGACCTCTAAATCTCACTCTCCCTGTTTTGAAGTAAACTTCTCTTCACCCAATTGCACAGATGGACTTCTCTTAAGGGCTAAGAAATGTCTTTGCAGACTCTTTCCTGATCCAAACTCACATGTCTCTGGGACAGCAGAAATGAGAAGGCACAGCATTGTGGAAGCATCCTCAGAAGATTGAAAGAGGATTACTAGTCTCCCACCCTCAACTATCTGAATACTGGGCCAAGAGGTTGTTATACTGATGAGACCTATCTCACAGCCCCACTTGGGAGTTTATGAGTGGCAGTGGATTTATGGCTAGAGTCATCTAGGGAGCTTCTGTGTTCTCTAGGAAATTGAGCATTCAAGCTTTTTTATTCTAGTTGACCAGGTCAGAATACAGAGGTGGAGATAGAGGCTTTTGTTAAAGAGTCAGGGAAGGGATATTTGTAGCCTACTCCCTTGAAATTCTTTCTCTATTTTTATTTTGTTTGTATTTTATTTCTCCACATCTCAAATACACTACACCACACACGCACACACACACACACACACACCCCTCCTATTAGTTGTAATTTTTTGATTGAAACTTGAATGATACAGAAGTCAATGCATTTTCTTAATTTATGTTATTGTATCATTGACATGTCTACTAAGAATTTGGGGTGTTTGGGAGAAGAAAAGGGACAAATAAAATGAATATTAAAAAAAGAAGACATAGCAACTATAAAAGTATTATATGATGTTACTATAAAAACCTAATGAAATTAGGTATGAAATCTTAGACCAACTAAATATTTTTCAAAAAATACAATTAAAGTGTTAAATATTAGAAAGTCAAAAAATTAAAAATGTGTAATAAATTTTGAAAATTTGGAAACATTCTTAAATGTGTCTAAAACAAAAAATGCAAGGGAATCCAATATCACCCTCCACTCTTTTCATATGGAGCATTGTACCAGAGGTCAGAGCCATGCAATAAGAAAAAAATTAAATGAAATAAGTGTGAATGATATTAGTAGTTTTGTAAGAAGGACAATAGAACCTACAGAGCATTTGTTGGACTACTAAGAGAATTTAACAAGATTGACAGATATAAAATTAACATAAATAAATGGGCAAAATTTATGAAAATTATGGAGAGATGTGAGAAATTTTATATATATCAAATATGTGGTTAAAGAGAGCACAACACAATGACCTTAGATGGAAAACTCAATAGCCCAAAGATATTTAATCTCCTCAAATGAATCTATAAATGAGATGTAAACCTTATTAAACTACCAAAAAGAATTCTCTAGAACTTGTCAAACAATGATGTTTATATAAAAAATAAAATTCTAAAAATAGCCACATTTGTAAGAGAAAAGTAGGGAGACTCGCCGTACTAGACCTTAAGTATTTTTAAAAGATATAGAAATTTGTCTAAAACTGTTATAGAATAACACCTGGAATAAAATAATGAAAAGCACTGCAACAGATCCATACATTTATCTGACATACATGTCATTAATAATCAGAAAGGATAGAATGTACTAATCAGTAGTTGGAGTTATCTATTAATATATTTTTAAAATATAATGAATATAATGATTTCATGACATATAGACAACAAAAATTCTAAACAGATTAAACATAAATCCTTAAGATATTATAGGTCTGTACCTTGATGATACTGGGCAAATAAAAAAAATAAGACAAAAACACACAAATCATAAATAAAGCAATCGATATATTTATCATTTTTATAATTTATATTAGTATGACATGGAATAATAATATTCAAAGTAAATAAGTTAGGAGAAAATTATTGAAAAATATAAGTAACAGTGTATTTTTAAGCACAGAATAAAAATAACTCTATCAATTTAAAAGAAGACTAACAACCAATAAAGAAAATTTGGCAAAAATATGCGAAAATAAAATTCACTTGGTTAATTAATAAATTTAACAGAAAAATACATAATAATAAGGTGTCATTTCATATGCATAAGATTAGCAAAAATAAACTACAACAAATGCTAGTAAGAATATGGGAAATAGAGGCTCTCATGTATTGTGTGGACATATGTAAAATGACAAAAATATTTTGAAAGAAATTTAACAATATGTAATAAAGGTGACAATATGAATAACCTTGAGTAAAGCAACTTTGTTTCTTTGTGTATATCATATTGTAGGATATTTCAACATTACAATATCATGAAACTGCAAAGAAAAGAAAAACTATGGCATTTTGATATAAAGGAATGAGGCTTCTCATAATTGGAGTCAGCCCTGCCTCCATAACAGTGCTCCACGTGGGCCCCAACCCAGACCCTTAGATGCACCTCCACCCCAGTTGCCACGAGGACTGCGATCAATAGTTAAGCACACCTGTTTTATTTATATATTAATTAATTTATTTATAAATTTATTTATTTATTATCAAAAAAGGCATTTCTTTTCACAAAAGGCATACCATGGCAGACTAATTAGGACTTCTAATGCAGAAAACTGTAAAAGGAAACACAAAAAGGATGCTATTCATTTATTATAGCAAAAAGTTAGAACATGCACATTTTTTTTTTAATTCAGTAAATTCAAAGGATGGAGTAATATGTTACAGATAAAATAAAAAACTAGATTATGCAAAATGTTACATAAAAAGGTTACACACTAAGCCCTCTATATTTAAACACACAGATGAAGCAAGACAATATATTTTCATTTTCTTTTTTTAAAATTAATTAATTTATTTTTAATTCTTTAATATCACCATATATTTGACCCCTATTACTCCATCTACCTCCCCCATCTCCCCTCCCCTCTGGTAACCACTAGTCTATTGTGTCTGCCCATGAGTCTCTGTTTGTTTGTCCTCTTCTGTTGTTGCTTTTAGGTTTATATCCCACATATAAGGGATATCATGTGGTTTTCTACTTTTTCTGTCTGGCTTATTTCACTTAGCATGATTATCTTGAGGTCCATCCAGGTTGTCGCAAATGGCAATATTTCATCTCTTCTTAAGGCTGAGTAATATTCCATTGTATATATGTACTACAGCTTCTTTAGGCTATCATCTATCTTGTATATATGTACCACAGCTTCTTAGCCAATCGTCTATCGCAGGACACTGGTTTCTTCCATGTCCTGGCCACCGTGAATAATGCTGCTATGAATATCAGTGTGCAAATATCTTTTCGAATACGAATTTTCAAGTTTTGGGAGTAAATACCCAGTAGAGGGATTGCTGGATCATATGATAGATTGATTCTTAGTTTTTTGAAGAGCCTCCTTACTGTTTTCCATAGTGGCTGTACCAATTTGCAGTCCCATCAGCAGTGTATAACGGTTCCTTTTTCTCTGCATCCTCTCTAACACTTGTTATTACTTGTTCTGTTGAAAATAGCTTTTCTAACAGGTGTGAGATGGTATCTCATTATGGTTTTGATTTGCATTTCCCTAATAGCTACTGTTGTTGAGCATCTTTTCATACGTTTGTTGGCCATTTATATGTCTTCTTGGGAGAAGAGCCTGTTCAGGTCCTCTGCCCATTTTTTGATTGGATCATTTGGTTTTTGTTGTCGTTGTTGTTGTTGCTATTGAGTTGTTTGGGTTCTTCATACATTTTGGATATTAGGCCCTATCAGAAGTGTAACTTGCAAATATATTTTCCCATTTGGATGGCTGTCTCTTTACCTTGTCGACGATTTTTTTTTGCTGAACAACATAGCTATGTACATGAGGCAGGTTATTTGAATTTGTTTCCATGATTTGAATTGAATCCATGTCAGCTCTGAGTGTTTTTGCCCTAGAACCCAGAAGTCACCTGGGGCATGCTCTTCTCAAAATATATCCCTAGCACACAAAGAGCCAAGACAAACTGCACAAACACATTTAGGGTCTCTGCTTGGGCCATCCTTCAAATGTGCAGAACAAGCCATGGCCAAGTCTCACCCAATGAAATGGGAAGGGTCATTCCACTCAAACGGGCAGGTGAGTCATATTTACTAGCTAATAACCCACAGTATCATGTGTTTTTAATATTCACTGAATTTCTCTAATAAAGAATTAAGGACTGGTTCTACTTAATTTGTTTAGAACTTTACCAAGAAATGTTAAGTCACTGATGGCGATGTGGCATGTTGTATTCAAGTCCCCCACACCACTCATCTCTATCTCTCTGCATCTGCAATGACCTATTTACAGAGACTATCTTCTAATTTTAGTAGATTTCTGTTTCTTATCATGCTTGAATATTGCATATTGAAAGATGTATTATTTGTCATTATTGCATATATGACATATTAAATGGACATGTGTATGTTACCCATATACTTATATATGTATGTATCACATATGTATTATATATACGATTATTACATTTATTAAAAATTATTTTTTATTTCTTTTCTATACTACAATTGGGATATCACATAGATATTTTTGTCTATAAAGTAGGTTAGGCATGTCATTTTTATAATTAAGAATTACTTAAAGGTAATTTGGGTTTGAGAGGAATAGAACCACTGCCCTAGAGTAAAGCATACATTAACATAAAAGAACAAAATTCTCTCAATGCTATTCAGATTTCCAAAAAGAATACAACCATGGCCCCACCATCTCAAAAAGAAAAATATTACTTCGTATTCTTATTAAAAAGAAAGCAAGATTAATTGCAAAATCTAGAATTCTCTAAGGTATCCCTGGCTTTATAGGGTAAAAGCATCACCAAAAAGCTATTCATATTTTGACAGAAGAAAAACAACTACAAATGTGAAAAGACTTACGTCCTTTAAATATGGAATCTTAAGAGCTTGTGTCAGCATCTCTGATCAACTTCAACTAAACACGAATGTACTATTAGTTAAAACATAAATAGCCCCCACTTCCAGTGCCTAGAACAAAATGGCAATCCATTAACCTAGTGCTTCTCAATGTGGGGTTCTCAGAACAGCAGTATCTGAGGACTTGTTAGATTATGCAAATTATTGTGTATTGCATCCCACCCAGACCTACTGAATCAGAAATACTGGAGATGGAGATCAGCAATCTGTGCAGTTAAAGTCCTCCTAAAGATCGAGAACAATCACTGTATTCTTTTTGATGGTGCTTATGTAGAGAAATTCATTATTGAGGAATTTGGATGCAAAATTATTGTATTCTTTCAAAATTATTGACCATTTAGCGAATTCTATAGTCATTTGATAGGAAGTTACCATTTGTTGAATCAGTACTTTGTTCTCATGTAATGGCACGGAGATACCTAGGTTTCCTTACAACCAAGATGAATTGTTTTGAACAGAGAATGTAGACTATTATCTATTGAAGAATGACTTTATTTAAAAGTCTTTATTAAAGAGTTAAAGCTATATCTATGGGCATCCACCAAATAGAGAGAAGTCACATAACATCATCATTACACGAAAACTGGAAATGGTCAAAATTATCCCTTTTTCCTCTGAGAACTGCTTTCAAGTCATGTCGCTCTTTGAATAAAAGGCCCAATAGGATCCTCTAGTGAATTATTTCTTTCATCCTTTTTTCCTTGACCCCTGGAGAGTCAAAGCTGTACCCAAAGTTCTTAGATGATGAAATCATAGAGCCTTGGTCCACTGTAACAAGAAAGCTTACATGTTGTGCCCAGAGAGAAACCCAGGAGGAGAGGCAGTGTGGGCAGGGAGCCCTTCTCAAGGGCTAACATCAGCTCAACAACAACAACTAGTGTTCCTTAAAACAGGAGATAGGCAGACTTAAATTGTGACTTCTGAATAACAAGTCTCTGATTATCGGCAGAAAAGATACCGGTAGGAAGAATTTAGTAAAACATTTCCAGGTAAGTTCTTATACAAATCATTAAAACTACCCATACCTCCCCTTCTTTCAACCATATTGTTTTCCCTAAGAGCCTTCTACCTCTGGCCTCCACAAATTCTATTTAACTGGCATTTGTTGAATAGCCACCAGCAACCTCTATCCCAGATATCTGTTAATACTGCTTCACTTCTGAAAGTTGAGCGAGTTTACAGAGGATGTAAGGGGTAAGGGAGTAAAAGAGTCCCAGAATCAGATGATTTTCAAATAATACAGAAACATTATCAGATATGAAAAAGTGGAGTTGATTTACAAATCTTCTCTCACTGTGAGACTTCCCACTATTATTTATACTTATATAGTTGATTTACAAATCCTCTCTCTAGTGAGACTTCCCACTATTATTTATGCCACTAGAGAGAGGATTTGTAAATCCTCACTAGAGAGAGGATTTGTAAATCAATTATATAAGTCTCCTTATATAATAAATGCTAAATGAGAGGAATTGCATAAAGAAAGGAAACAGCTGAGGCACTGTACAATAGAGCACAGATCTGGGCAGAGCCATGATGTGGTCAAGAGCAGAGACGTGAGGGTAAGATTGAGTTAAAGGAGGATAATTCTTAGTTCGTCAAGAAAAAAGGAATGTGGAAAGCATTTTAGGCAAAAGGAGATGTCAGTCATGGATCCAATTCTGACCTTGTCTCTAGAATTCCATGCACTTGACAGCAAGGTCACTCTGAATTTCTCACTATTCCTTAAATATATCTAAGTTTTCTAAGTATCAGAAAGTTTTAAACTACTCAGGTGTTTCTAATATGCAGCCAGGACTGTGAACCACTTTTTTACTCTGTGAAGAGTAAAGATGTCAATCAGAGGGAAAAAGAAAAATGACTGTTTTAGAAGATGGTATGTGGTTTAGAGTGATAAAAATAGAAGCTTAAAAAGCAATTTTCCAGACCCACATAAAAGTAGAGAGTGAGTCATGTGAAGGTGTGTAGAGAGATGAAACAGTGAGGATAAACACCCTGAGGCAGGAACAAACTTATCATGCTTAAAGAAAAGCAAAATGGCCAAGAATGAAGTGAGAAAACGGGGAGAGCGTTAGAACATGAAGTTGAAGGGGTGACCTAATGCTGAATGATACCTTGTACACCATGAGCATTCATGATCAGATTGCATCATAGTGCCTTGTACATCATGATAGACTTTTGATTTTATTCCTTATATAATAAGAAGCTATTAAGAATTGTAATATCATGTTATTTATATTTTTAAAAATAATAGGGCCACTCTACAGGCAATAAGCAATGTGTAGGCAAAAGAGAAGCAGAAAGACCAGTGAGGTGGTTATTTCTTCAGTCCAAGTGAAAACTAAAAGTGTCTTGGCTAGAACTCTGGTGGCATAAATAATAGTGGGAAGTCTCACTAGAAAAGGTAAAGGCAATTAAGAGAGAATGATATAACTGCAGGAACACATTTTGTGTGAGAAGAAGTAAATGTGATTCAGTTCAGAAGCAGATAAATAAACTTTAAATAAAAATGAAGCAAGCCATTCTTTCTAATAGGAAAGCAAAATACGTGGGTAACAATACCGTTGGTGCTATTTCGATGGTGGAGAAGTGAGAAAGATATCTTTTTTTTCCTGAAAAAGAAAGAAAAATCACCTTCTGATTTTGAGAAGGGAGATGAGCATTTCAGGAGATTAAGAAGAAAGAAAATAAAATGTCCAACAGGATAAAGTATAAATAGAAATGTGTAATGATTGCCTGGTTATGCTGACAACTCATTTAAGGACTGTGGTAAAACTAGAATCAATGATCATGCTGTATGTTTCTTGAAGTCATGTTTAACTGCTCCTGTAAAGTAGATAGATTTGGGTTTAACAAGAGCTGATTCCTTACTATAGTAGTATAATTAAGGGAAAAGGAACAAAGAAGTAGAGTATAAACACAAGAAAGTAATTGTGGTGATGGACTGTGTTCTCTATCCTATCCTGGTGAGGAGGTAAGAAGATAATAATACACAGGAAAATATGGTAACAGTAAATACTTGAAAAGAGAGAGAAATTTTGCTTAATTCGTGATAAGAACTGAAGAATAAATGAGTACTCTTAGGTAGCCTAGTGGACTAATTTGAGGTATATGCCACATGACTAAAGGGAATTCAATCTACACATGAGGGCCAGTTGTAGTAAGAGAAAGATGCACCTGCCAAGTTAAAAACCTCGAAGGGGTGGCCAAGTGCATAAATGCTTAGCTTGAGAGATAGTGGGAGGCAGCCACCTAATAGTGTTCTTATTTGGACAATAAATCTCTTAGACTTTGTTCGAAACACAGAGAGTCCCAGAGGGGAGAAACAAGATCAAGACTAGAGAGTGGATTCCTGAAAAAAGAACAACACATAAGAGCAAAGAAACCCAAGGAAGATTTTCCCCAACAGCTCAGCACCCTTCCAGCAAAAGGTAAGGAAGGAAATTTCCTCTCTGTATAGAAAGCTTCCCAGTGAGACGATCCTGGTTCTTCTATCAGATTCTTCCATCTTTTAACCAAGGATAGAAATATTTTCTTCTATTCTTACTCAGAACTATAGAAAAAAATTAAGTGTAGTATTAGTGAACTGAGAAAGAAGAGAGTAAATGTGCATTATGCAGAAAAGAAGCCTGGGCTTCATTACAAAAATTATTGTGAAAATAACATAGGTGCTTCGAGATAGAACTAGAGTCATATTGCAAACTCCATGATCCCAAAGATGTATTCGGGTTTTTTTAAGTTGTTTTATTTAGTTAGTTAGTTTCTGGTTACATTTCTTTTTATTTTTCAAATAACTTTTTATTTTTCAATTACAGTTGACATACTATATTAGTTTCAGGTGTACAACATAGTGATTAGATATTTATATAATTTACAAAGTGATCTTCCTATTTTCAGGTGTACAACATAGTGATTAGATATTTATATAATTTACAAAGTGATAACCCTAGTACTCATCTGACACCATACAATTATTACAATATTATTGACTACATTCCCCATGACTACTTTTTAACTACCAATTTGCACTTCTTAATCCATTCTCCTTTTTCATCTATCCCCCATCCCTCTTCCATCTGGCAACCATCAAAATGGACTCAAAGAGTTATCTTTACATCTTTCTCTGAGTCCCATTTCACCAAGTCATTAAAAGTTAAACTGTGAATATGACTTTGCTGAATTGTATACTTGAAAATTATTGAATTTCGTTAACCATAATAATAAAAAGAAGTTAAACCGTGAAAAACAACCCACTACTCATATCTCATTGGCAGGTGTCTAAATTTCTTTAGCAACCAAGTTTCTACTATGCTAAACTTCAACCATTCCAGCTTCCTGACCTTTACTCTGATGGGCATACCTGGCTTAGAGTCAAAGCACTTGTGGTTATCTTTTCCTTTCTTCTCCATGTTTTTGGTTATTCTCATTGGCAATGGTGCTATCCTCTTCCTGGTGGCCACAGAACCTACACTTCACACACCAATGTACCTGCTTCTGGCCCTGCTGATGGTGGCTGACCTCATATCCACGCTGGCTCTGTTGCCCAAGCTCCTCTGCATCTTCTGGTTCAATGATCGAGACATAGCTCCCAATGCCTGTTTCACCCAGATGTTTTTCATTCATGGAGCATCTGTAGTACGATCAGCCCTACTTGTTGCAGTGGCTTTTGACCGCTTTGTGGCTGTGTGTGAGCCGTTACGCTATAATGCAATTCTGAGCCATTCCTTAGTTGGACGCCTGGGACTGGTGGCTCTAGCCAAGGGTGTGATACTTATCCTACCCATGCCTCTTCTACTTCAAAGGTTGCCCTTCTGCCACATGGTCATTCCTCATACCTACTGTGACCACATGGCTGTGGTGAAAATGGCCTGTGACCACACCAGACCTAACCATATCTATGGGCTCTTTGTGATTCTACTCGTTGTGGGACTTGATTTGCTGCTCATTGGCTTCTCCTATGGTCTCATCCTGCAGGCTGTGGTACGCCTTAATTCTCGAGATGCCACCTACAAAGCTCTCAACACCTGCTCAGCCCACATCTTTGTCATCTTTGTCACTTATATCCCTGCACTCTTTTCCTCTATCATCCATCGCATTGGACTCAATATCCCACCTCATACTCATATTCTCCTTGCCAATCTCTACCTTCTTCTACCCTCAATGCTCAACCCCATTATCTATGGTGTAAAGATGAAGGAAATACGAGACAAAGTAGACAAATGCCTGTGCAGAGGACATGAATAAGCTGTGGGTCCACACAATCAACCTGTGAGTAAATGAACAATGAGGACAATTCATAATGCCTTTGCCCAACCATCCAAGACCCAGTTGAGTTGTGGAAAGAAGAGACCATGGAGGGGTGTGTGTGTGTGTGTGTGTGCGTGTGTGCGTGTGCATGCGTGTGTGTGTGCACGCATGGTGTGTTTTGGCTTCCATAATGAACGAATATGTTTGCGCTTTCATTGGGCTATGAACTAAATGGCAGAACCTAAGATAGCTCTTTCTATATCTTTTGATAGGAGCGCTCTTATAATATGGGTCTCCTGATGGCTCTCACATTTATGTTCATGTTCATCAACTACACACAAAATTTTTCTGTAAATGATCCAAGACATCTTTCCTTGTTTTGATGAAAAGTTCATATTTGCTTCAGTTCCTTGTTTTCTATTTCTCTGTCTCTGTGTTTATTTTTAAATAGTGTCTTATTACTGAGAGGGGTTTCACATACTCATTTTTTTTTTGGATACCATTTCATAGCTCTTTAGAAAATTAGTCTTTTCATCAGTCATTTTTAATGCAACAGCTATGTAGCATGTTCACAATACCAGTCATATGACTATGATGATTTTGATGCTTATGACAAAAATGAAGGAATTAAAGGTAACATATGTAGACTCAGGACTCAAGGACTATCGAGGTAGATATTATAGATTTTATTGCAAGGGGACACTTAAGACCAGAAACTCCATCCTAAAAAAGCATATGTTAGCAAGAAGGTACCTATTCCTGAAGTAATATTCCAGAGTGATTCAGGTCATACATGAAAACCAGGTTATATGATAAAGCATTGCCATGTTGAAAGGATTTAAATCATTGTAGTAAATGAAGTTTCTATCTAATCATTTAAATACATAGTTATCATAGGATTAATTGCACAATAAGGCAAATACAAATTAGATATTTAGGCAAAAATGATCCCATTTCTAAGAAAAAGTAAACAAAATAAAATCATGGAGTATAAAAACTTGAAAAAATAGTATAGTTGCAGTTTTAGCACAACTTAAACAATTGTGATTATTGATTTTAAAGTCAGGAAAAAATTTCTAAATTTCTAAATCTTCCTTAAATCTCTATCACTGTGCTTGATTCTTAAAAGGATGATGACACTGAAGATGAGTAATATATGTACTCTTTATCCTCAGCTTGGGATTCTAGCCAATACTAGCCTCTTTTCTACTTAAGAACATTTTTTTAATTTATGTGATCTAGAGCAGAGAGCTTCCTGTATAAAATACTTCTTTCCGTTTGGTTTCACCTGGTCCTGCCTGGCCTTCAGAGTAGGAAAATGCCTACCAAACAGAAAAATAAACCATATTATTCATACCAGAGAAGAAAGAAAACTACTTTCTTCAGCCTGTTCTGCAGTTAATCTCTTTTAGTAAACAAATATCCTACTTTATTCTTAACTAGAAAACTGTTTTTATGGAGGATGTGTTTGGGGAATATTGGCCTGAAGAAAGGAAAAAGGGTACAGTCTAATAATTAAGATATGGTGGCTTCTCTGTGCCTTTTTTGTACTTCATAAGCCAGATTTCCTATTGAAGGTGAGAGCATAGAGAGAGAATTTATGCCTAACGCTAACTTTTGGTCACCATCACGATCAGCATGTCAGAGTTTAGAGAGAAAATAAAGTACTAAATATTCTACTATCATCAAAATATATTCTCGGTGGTGAAGACAGCATTCAAATCTTAGAAAAGCTGATGAGGACGTTGGATAATAAAACCCACAAAAAATGTTCAGGACAGGAAAGAAATTAACCAAAGAGGTAAAAGACCTATTCTCAGAAAATTATAAGTCTTTGAAAAAAAGAAAATGAAGAAGATACAAATAAATGGAAGCATATACCATGCTCATAGGTAGGAAGAGTCAACATCATTAAAATAGCCATACTACACAAAGCAATCTATAGATTCAATGCAATCCCTATCAAAAAACCAATGGCATTTTTCAGAGAGCTAGAGCAAATACTCCTAAAATTTATATGGAACCATAAAATACCCCGAATAGCCACGGCAATCTTGAGAAAGAAGAACAAAGTCGGAGGTTTCACATTACCTGATATCAAACTATACCCGAAGGCTAAAGTAATTGAAACAGCATGGCATAAAAACAGATACATTGATCAATGAAATGGAATAATTAGCCCAGAAATAAATCTACACCTATACACTCACTTAAATTATGACAAAGAAGACAAGAATGTACAATGGGGGTAAAGACAGTCTCTTCAATAAATGGTGCTGAGAAAATTGGACAGATGCATACAGAAAAAAAAAAAGAAAGAAACTGGACCACCTTCTTATATTGCATACAAGAATAGACTCAAAATGGATTAAAGACTTAAATGTAAGACCCCAAAACCATACAACTTCTAGAAGAAAACATAGGCAGTAATCTCTCCGATATTGCTAACAGTAATTTCTTTTCAACTACATCTCCTCAGGCAAGGGAAACAAAAAAAAAAGAATAAACAGATGGGACTACATCAAAATAAGTTTTGTACAGCAAAAGAAAACATCAACAAAACAAAAACACAACTGACCGAATGAGACTAAGAAGATATTCACTTACAACACATCTGATAAAAGGTTAATATCCAAAGTATATAAAGAACTCATACCCAACAACAAAAAAACAAACAATGCAATTAAAAAATGGGCAGAAGATCTGAACAGATATTTTTCTAAAGAGGAAATACAAGTGGCCAATAGACATATGAAAAGATGCTCAAGATCATCAGAGAAATGCAAATTAAAACCACAATGAGATATCACCTCACATCTGTCAGAATGGCTATCATCAATAAATCAAAGAACAACAGTGTTGGCAAGGATATAGAGAAAAAAGAATCCTCACACACTGTTGGTGGGATTGCAAATTGGTACAGCTGCTATGGAAAACAGTCTGGAGTTTTCTCAAAAAATTAAAAATTGATGTACTTTTGACTTAGCAATTGCACTTCTGGGTATTTATCCAAAGAAAACCAAAACAATGATTCATAAAGATCTATGTACCCCTATGTTCATGGCAGCACAATTTACAATAGCCAAGATATGGAAGCAACCTAAACGCCCATCAACAGACGATTGGATAAAGAAGTTATAGTTCATATACACAATGGAATATCACTCAGCCATTAGAAAAAAAAAATCCTACCAAAACACGTCAGACAGAGAAAGATAAATACCATATGTGGAATCTAAGGAACAAAAAGAAGAAACTAATCAAAAACAGACTCACAACTATAGAGGACAATCTGGTAATAGTCAGAGGGGAGGGGACGTTGAGGGACTGGGAAAATGGGGTGAAGGGTTAAAGAAGTACAAATTAGTAGTTGATAGATGGTCACGGGGATAGGGAGCACAGCATAGGGAATGCAGTGGGCATTAATGTAATGGCTAGTTGGAGAACCAGATGAAAAAAAGAGCAATTAGGAGAATCATTTTATAAACTGTATAAATGTCTAACCAATGTACTGTATACTTGAAACTAATAATAAAAATTTAAAAAAAAAAAGCTCAGGGTAATAACTGTCCTAGGAGAGGAGTGGATGGAAGAGTTTTATCTTATGTTCTTCGCATGTTATTAAGTCCAGAAGAAATATCATTTGTTAAGGTGGCTTTATGCTAGTTGTTCTTGGTATTTTTACATATAATAGCCCATGGAATCATTTTAACATTAACTCGAGTTATGTAATAATATCTATTTTGCAGATCAACTCACAGAAGCTCAATTTCTTTGTAATTTCTCTATAGTTACACAGATACTAAGTGGTTAAACCTGAATTTAAATCATAATCTTTCTGGTCATCACCTTCCCACTCTGTTATGCCCATGTTGCCTCTCTAAAGATGACCATGAATGAGGAAGTTATACAGCACAACTAAGTGGAACTTTTAGCAGGAATTGTTTTAATCAGAAAAACATGGAAACTATTATGTGCCTCCCTCACCCCTAATACCAATAATTAATTTAAAGTGTTTCTAGGTTGTAGTATGAACAGTTACCACTATTTGGAGAAATTAAAATATCTTCCTTTTCTAGTTATTCTGTTTTTAATGCCCTACCTCACCCCCCATCCAATCTACACTCTTCTGAGACATATATTGTGCCCATAGGAGTTGGCTTTTCTAGAAGCACTGCCCAGGCTCCATTGACATCTACCTTTTTATATGGTTTGCCCAAGGGAGCTAAGGAGACCCTAGGAAAAGATTAAACATATAAGAATTTTACTAGTGGAAATACCTGTGTGAAAGAAACTAGGAAGACAGGATAGGCCATCTAGATTGTACACAAAGACTAGATTATATAATAGAGCAATCTTTTACCTCACAAGTATATGTCTGCCCTTAATATCTTTAGGATCATCCTCAATCATTGCCTAGAAGTATCCTCTGCTAAGCATGACCTTGGCAAACAGCAAGAGCTTCAGGCAATTATAATTTATCACAAATACAAAGTCACAATCCATCTGTTGCACAGCACAGATTTATTTCCCTACATGGGTTCAAGAAGCTGCTTCTACATGCTTCCTAAAGGCTTTTTTTCTTGAGAGAAAATTCAGAGCCAAGAGGTTAGTGGGATGAATTCTAGCCACTGCCACTGCAGTTTATCTCAAAGCTACAACTAATATTCACCTTTGTCCTCCACTCTTCATGCTAAACTTCCCTCACCATTAGCTATCATCAAGGCAGGTATTATGACTTGCTTATCTGGTTATATAACCCAAAACTTCATTCCTGAGGTGTCTAAACACTCGATAGTAAACTTCTCAGTTCAGAATTACTGTCTGTGTTCATTTACAATGAGGCAAAAGAATACCAGTAGGTATCCAAGTAAATCACCTGGTTTTACCTGATTCCTTTCTGCTGACAGAGTGTAAAAGCATCCCTACCTCCTTCTGTTGGTTAGGGTCAAAATGAAAGAAAGTCCATGAACCTCCAAAATTCTACTGGCAGGAAACAGGCTGATAAACTACTCTAAGTTACAAATACATGTTACTATTAATGAAAAAAGTAAAGATGACTAAGAAGGTGGAATTATGAGCCCAGAAGGTAGAACCAAGAGCCCACAGAATAGAACCAGGAGCCATGAAGATGTAAAACCTAATTCAAAGAACTCCAGCTAATGTATCCCAGCTCCGTTTGCAGTAATTTGTCATGGAGCAATAGAAAATTAATACATATGTTAAATCCCATTCCTAAGAAATTAAATTAACTCTTGCTCATCTAGCCTTATATTCTAATACCTTTGATCAAGCACTCTCAAAATTCAATTTCAGAGCTTGTCTCTGGCCCCCACCTATACATGCCAGCTAGGTCTTTTAATTGTTTAGGGTTATAGTTTTTTTCCTTTCATATGAGTTCTAGAATGTACCTAGCTGTGTTATGCAGTGATTTAACCCTATATGTCAGACTGGCATTCAGGAGAGGAGGAGGAGGTATGTCTTGAGGGGGATACCTGTTGTCATTTGGGGCAGAGGCTCCTGCAGCATCTCCTAGCATAGAAATAGTCCTGGACTTTTTCAGGGACCTCTGCATGTCCAGAAGATCCAAAGAAGATTACTGAGTCATCTTCTACACATAACAGACCTGCCTTAGCTGAATATTAAAACATTCCTGGAGCCCTGAGATTCTCACAATGAAGTATCCATCCTGCCATTCAATTGTGTTTGCCTTTCCACTATAAGTGATGAAGATCTCTTTATATACTATCACAACCAGAGGCTCTCTGGTTCTCCCTTTTAGCTACTAAATGTTTGTTAGTGGCTCTCAGTTTCCGATCCTTCTATAGGGCATCAAAACAAATTTACCATAACTAGCAAATTCCTGTCTTTGTAGGCACTGCTTCCTCCATATTTTTCAAATGCCTGGATAATTGTACTTGACACGAAGTTTCCCACCCCTGGTAAAATCTTTAGCAGTTGAATCACCATCTCTTTCTAGGTACTATCCTGGTCTGCCTACCAATCAGAAGGGTATTCTCTGCCTACCAGGCAGGAAGTGAGCTAGTCCCAATTTCCTATCTTACCACTTGTACTGCTCTCAGTGTCACTTGCATTATTCTGGATCCTCTGCAAAGCAGATGCCAAGATTAAATTTCACATGTAATAATGTTATTCAAATAAATATCTGTATGAAAAAAAAGAAAGGAGAATCAGTATAGATTGAGAGATGAGTCAGACCACAATTTAATATCGAGTTAAGGAGAGAGAAAAGGCTGAGTGGAAGTCTCTTAGGTTGCCATGCAAAGACAAAGTCAACTGACCAAGGAGACTACCAAGCTGTCCCATGTTCCCAAGAAGGGATGTTCCTTAGCATCTTTGCCACATTCAGTCATGGGTGGGGAGAATCCAACGGGAGACATCACTTTGGTGTAAACGCAATGATGGATTTTAAATTGCAGGAGTTAGGTCTTTCAGTCAATTGGCTTCCTATGATAGGACATCTGTGAAGCACATTAATATGGTCATTATAGGACACTGAATAGAATTTGGGGGGCAAAAAAGGAAATTCCAAATAACTATTTCTTGACTCATATTTTCTCTCTGATTCTTGGTTTCCTCTGAGGCAGGGGTCAGAAAACTCTGTAAAGTTTCAGAGAGTAAACATTTTTAGCTTTGTGGGTAAAATGGTCTCTCACAACTAATCAATACTATCACTGTGGTGCAAAACAGCCATAGATGATACATGAACAAATGGGTTTGTCTGTGTCCTAATCAAATTTATTTATAAAAACAAGTAGCAATCAAATTTATCCCATAAGCCATAGTTTCCAACCCCTGATCTGAAGCCACAATATTTTTTTATAAAAATAAATATTGGAATCAATCCAAATGTCTACCAATACAGGGTTGGTTAAAGCACACTATGAAACAATTTTTTAAAAGTGGGATGAATCTATATGTAGTATTGTGGGTTGCTGTCAATAATATTAGCTTACACAATAAATTACAAAATAGCATTATAAACATGATTTTATTTTGTAGTGATATTTGTAGAATTTATTTATATAAGGAATAGGTGTGAATAGGTGGATTCAGGTCCACCTATTCGAATGTGACCTTATTTGGAAATAGGGTCTTTTCAGATGTAATTGAATTAAGATAAGGTTGTACTACATTAGAGTGGGACCTAATCCTGTGCCTGGAATCTCAATAAGAAGAGAGAAATTTGGAATCAAATAGGCACGAAAGAGGATGATATGAAGAGACACTCAGGGAAAATGCCATGTGATGACAGAAGCAGAGTCTGGAGTGATGTGTCTTCAAGCTAAGAAATACCAAGAATTGCCAGCAACCATAAGAAGGCAAGAGAGAGGCAAGGAAAGTCTTTCCCCTTGAATTTGCA
The DNA here is from genome assembly GCF_902729225.1 of Pteropus medius. Lineage (NCBI taxonomy): Eukaryota > Metazoa > Chordata > Mammalia > Chiroptera > Pteropodidae > Pteropus > Pteropus medius. Next base: position 726,121 of record NW_024352784.1, read on the forward strand.
GAGGGAACATGGCCCTGCTGACAACCTGACTTTGGACTTCTAGCCTGCAAAACTGTGAGAGTAAAAAAATATTGTTTTAAGCTGCCTAGTTTATGGTAATTTATTACAGCAGCCTAAGAAACAAACATAAGGTCACTATTGACCCTCGTTAGCTAAGTGGTGTGTTTATATTATACACTTAAAATTTTAATGCTTACATTCTATGTAGTGTATTTTGGTGATCTGGCAAAAAGAGATACAGTAAGAAATTAAAAAGTGAATATATCCTTTCCTCTAATAATTCCATATCTACTATTTATACTTCAATAATACTTGCCATATGTAGAAAATAGGTCGATATAACAAGATGTTTATATGACCAACAAAAGCTATCGATCCGTGACTGCTGAAATAAATTTGCCAAACATACAGAGGAATGCTAAGAAGTCATGAAGAAGGATAAAATAGGTCTATTTCTGCTGATATGCAACTGTTGCTAAGAAATATTATTAAATAAACAAATTAAAAATTTTGTAATGCGTTGTCATTTCTATAATTTGTAAATTATAATTCAATTTTGCCCATGGAAGTTATTTCTTGTTCATTTTTCACTATACATCTTCTTCCATAGAAGATATGTAAAGACACCTGTCTTATCTTAAGGATGCATTTTCTTAAGTTCACAGTAATTAGCTGAAAATTATAATATTCTACTATCAGATTTATAGTGGTCCCCAAGTTATAGCATCTATCCAGATGTCAATGCCCCAAGCCTAGTATCAGGATTCTAGGTTATCTTAACAATGAGGTCTGGTTACATTAAAGTAGGTGAGACTGTCATGATGTTTTGTGTTATTTTAAAAAATAACTATTTTAGAGCATCTAAATTTAAAATTAATTGGTTTTGTCATTTGTATTATATTTAAGCAAATGGAAAATCATTCAAATAAAACAGGATGGAAGGAAGTGACACAAATTGAAATTGTTTTTATCTTTCACCCATCAACCATTGCTTAAACTTTCTCTGATCAAAGTCTAGGTATGTAGCTCAGGAGTCTAAAGTGGGACTTCCCTGAAATCAGACCACTTATGAGATAGCTCTGCTACATTATGACTGGAACCAACAGCCTCCAGTTCATATCAAAATCTAATAAACTCTGGTGGAATTTTCTTCTATTACATGACCTGTTTGACAATACTTCCCATTCTTCTGTTTTTTAACTATTTAAATTAATATTGAATTAAAACACAATTTCTGTCTTCTGTCATTGCTCTGATTTTACAAAGAATCAAGTTTATAACTTCTTCCATAGAATTATAATAAATAAATTCTGAGAATTTTCTAATAATCCTCAGGATGATAACAGGACATCTTTTTTTCTGCATTAAATTTTATAAGCTTAAACAAATAAAAGAACAAAGAAAAATAAAGCAATGTCTGTCAAAAGTTGAAGTAATGACCACCTTCATAGGCCTTCATCTGGGTTGCACATATTCACAGTATGTGTCTCTGATATTTAGATTTAAATATATAGGTCTATTGGCCGACATCATTGCCACATAATTGAGTACTGAAATGTTTTGATACAGTTGTTGGCATGTAAGATTCCAAGACCCAAGAACATGATACAGTATTTCAAACATATAAGGCAAAATGAGACTAGAGATATCTTTTTTTTTCTAACAAGAACTAAAGTAAAGCCAAGAAGTTGTGAATATGATACCATGTTTTATATTGGTCTACTAAAACAACCACAATGACTAAGTTTTAAGAAGAGAACTTTAAAGCAAGAGTTCATTTAAGTAAAAGTAGGAAAAAAATTTTTTTTAATATTTTAAATTGATGATAGGTATGTTGGAGAATAGTATATTCATTTTCATAATATGAAACTTTATGTTACACAGCAGAAATAAACTATTATTTAAAAATATAAACTAAAAAATATAAACTCAGAAAACTGCATTTGACACAACAGGACACGAAGAAGAGAATATCGCCAAGATGTCAGCTCTCCCGTTATGCACATGGAAGACTCTCAGGAGAGAGCTGTGCAGTGGTGCTTTTATTTCTATAAAAATGGAGCATGAACTCAAATGGGGCCGAGTACACATGGAAGAAAAATGCAAAAAAAGCACTTTAGAAAAAGGCACCTTGCTGTAGGAAAGGAAATATTGTTTTTCTCAATACTAGAAGACAGTGGCTGGGGACTTGGTGGTCCAAAGGGAAAGTGTATCACCAGTTTCGTTTGTCTTTACTGTTCATTTCACTTGGGTCTGTTTTTGCCTCAGTTGTGGTGGAGGAGAATGCATTATGGATAGGGACAAGTTGCTTACCAAAGAATCAAAGTAAGAAAGTCCAGGACTAGATGAATTAGGTAAAAACAAAGAAAGATGCCCCTGTCCATGTCAAGGAACAGAAAGAGGGAATTCATAATGTGTGGTGAAGAGGGAAAGGGAAAATTTTTTTAAAACCTGCTATAAGTTAAAGGTCAAAGCTAAATAAATGTCTAAGAATGTGAATGGTATAGTTGTATTTGTGAAGAAAGGGACGCTATCTAGATGCTTCCATATATGCATTTATATTTCATATAGATAAGGTAATTATAAGAGTATACTTAAAATCTGTTTAAAGGGTTTACTTCTAGGACTAGGATCATGTAGAGGTAGATGGAAAACTTTTACATTCCAGTGTATATTCTGACACATTTGATCGCTTATACCAAGTATGTATATTATTTTAACAACAACAACTACAACAGTAAAATGGATTTCGAATAAATAAATAACATTTTTAATTAGATGTGTGTAAAAGGAAGACTTGGAAAGAATTGCTGAGAACTATGCACATCTATAGGAGTTCTTTTCTTCCTAGGATCCCTTTTAAATATTTTTAAAAGAATATTTCTAAGGACACCTGAGTTAGCTATAACTGTGGAAATTGAATTATCTTAATAATGAAAGATGACTTTGTTATAATTCTTTGGGATGGGCTCAAGGTATGAGCCCCCTATCAATCTCAAAGAAAGTTCATAATCTACTGTTGGGCCGTGGTCACGTAGATTGTTTCATTAGATAACCCTTGTGCACCACTTCAAAATCCCCTTGGTCACACCCGTATTTAGCCACTGTTACTGTGACCAGTTCCACACAGGTGTAACCAGATAGTTCATCTCAGGTTTTGTCTAGAACCTGAAGCTTCTTGCCACGTGGCTGCACCAATTCCATGACATAGGATACCTCCTGCAACAGCTCTGCTGTCATGCATACACAGCCTGAAAGTACGGGGGAGTTAATATCTGTTGGGCAGTCCACGATCCCCACATGAGTCATTGAGTATAATCGTTTCATTGCCCAGGGAAGACAGTTCTGAAATATCTCATAAGGCTCCTCAGCTGGTCCTGGCATGGTCGGACTCCAGTCTCCACTAGCAGTGTGAAACTGGATGAAAAAATACTTATATTGGCTTTTCCATCTTCCCTATTTCACTACGCCTATTTTGCACTTTCACTCCCTGTGATCATATTTCTAAAACTGCCAATTACAAGCTTCTGTCTTAGGCCCTGTTTTTTGGGAGGAACCTAGGTTTTAAGTCTCCAATGCTGAAAAACCTGTTCCAATAACCTAGACGATAGTCAGAGCTGTCACCTCCCTGATCATTTATTAGAAGATATTTATATAACTACTATTACAAAATATTTATAATTTACTTGGGCACTTGGGACTGTTTCAAATTCCAAACAAAGGAAATAATGATAGTAAAGTGGACCGTGAATTACTTCAACATTCAAATACACAGCAGAGAAGCACAAAGTGATTAAACTTGACCAAAATACAAAACATATAAACATTTTTCTAGCTTTTGCATGGCCAGGAATAACTTTGTAGACACGAAAAAAAAAAATAGTGAAAATTAATGTTATCTGTCACATTTCCAGCAAGCCCGCAAAGAGTAAAGCTCATTCTGTAGTAGAAACAATCAACCATTTTTGAAGAAGGAAAAAAGCCCAAGCAAGAACAAGCAGAGTCAAATTTTCTTCTTGTGTTTTTTTCTGATTTTCTTCAGTGTCCTCAGTTTTTCTAGAATCACTTGCTGCTTCCAGTGTTCCTGGCACAATTCCCATGATAGGTATTATGTTCAGGTGTCAATAAATCTTTTCCCCAAAATTTCAATAAAAATAGACTTCTTGTTTTTATAAACTATCTCACTAAAAAAAAAAAAGGAAAATAAAATAATTATGAGAGGTCCATAATATTTTATAGCATGTGGACTCCCTTCTTCTGTACCCCAATACCATTCAAATCAGATGAAAAAAAAATCACTCTCCGATCTCAGCAGAAAGTAAGCTCTGTGCAACTACAGTTTATCAAGCTAATGTTGTCTAAGGCCTTTTCACAATCTTATACATATTTGTGAATTAAATTCTTAATCATAAAACATTTTGCCAAGTGATCTTTTTTGTTGTTGCATGTTTGTGGTGGGTTATATCTGCTCTTGGTATTCATTTAAGATAGGCGTTCCTCAATCATTACTGCTCCTGCAAGACCCTCCTTCATTTCTGGTCCTCCATTTATAGAAAAGGCACTTCCTATACAATCCTGAGTTTTCTTTTCCTGAAGGTTGTGCCCATTATTTCAACCTCTGAAATATCCCAGCTTTCTCAGCCCTTGTTATTGAATCATTCAGTGTATTTGAAGACTTTCTTATTGTTTATCATATCAGATGTCACACCCTGTAGAAGTTTCATTTATTTCCCTGCAGTTTAAATATTTTAAGTCACCTTTAAATAGTGGTCGTGTGGCCTTAATGGTATGTATCTTTTTCACTAAATTCTGCTTTCATATATTAGTTCTACAATATAATGAAAAACCCTTGAATCTTTCTGTTTTCAAACTTTATGCATCTTAAAATATTGGCTGCTATATCCCTAATCAATGTCCAGAAATGATAAACAATATCCTCTGAATTTAATGAATTCCCATATCTGAGCACAGACTCTAGGCACCACAAGCTGCCCTAAATACTTACTCATGCTTCTTCCTGGGCTCCCACAGAAATTGCCTTGCAGAAGTCTGTAACCAAAGATTTCCGGTATAAAACTGATTTTTATAACTATAACCACTAATAGAACATTCTCAACATTATAAGAGATTCTTCTCAGACAGTGGAATTAGTTGAGACAAGTAGAAGAGTTAACCCTAGGAATTTTTATAAGTATGAAATTAGTTAAAATATGTATTAATCTTTTAAGCTTAGGGGCTTCCCATTTTTCCTTCTCCTCCGAAATTTCTCTGGGAATTGGAGGTTACATTTCTGAACATATTCCCTAGTTCACAAGGAAGCAACAAGTCCTGTTGCCCAAATGTAAGGTTCCTGCAGCAGGGATAATAAAATAGCAAAGCTAAATACAATTTTGTACTTTTCATGTTCCTTCTCATTCATTCCCTCAAAATAATCTTCACTTCTCACCTCCCCTTAAATACACAAATACGAGTACATCCCACACCGTCACACACCTGGACTTGCCTTGGCAAAGTAGTGAACAAGTAATTGTTTGCTTTTATGTTCTCTCCATAAGAAAACATTTCACCCCATATTGCATGCATTCAGTGTGTGTTGCTGTTTAAAGTGCTTTTATATACATTATTATAAATAATTTTCCTAATTACCATGTCAGATATGGGGAGCAGATGTCATGATTTCCATTTCTTAAGAAATAGCTGCCTTGCTTTGGAATTAGTGAGGGCAAGTAGGTCTGCTGTGTCTTAGAATCTTTTCAAAGGCTTTTTGGGCAGCTAATCTGTCAAGATGACATATTTCTACCACTAGCCTATTCCCCCAGGAACTGTTTCTGCTTAACCTTTTTTTCTTATACCTACCACTGCTGGATGATCAGACAGGTTTCTGACCATGGACAACGGTTGTGGGCTCCTTCCTCCAGCAAACATATTTGGTCACTTTATCCCTAAACTCTTTGGTTTTTACTCCATAAATAATAGGATTGAGCATTGGAGGTACAAGGAAGTAGAGGTTGCCAAGAATGGTGTGGACATGGGGTGGAATTCCTTGACCAAACCGGTGAGTGAGAAAAGAGAAAAGCGAGGGAGTGTAAGAGATGAGCATGACACAGATGTGTGTGGTGCAGGTGTTGACCGCTTTATGGTGGGCTTCCTTAGAAGACAGACGCATGACAGCCTGGATGATTAGCACATAAGATGAGGCAATAGCTGAGATGTCCATCCCAACAACCAACAAGGCCACCACCAGACCATATATCCTATTGACTGTGGTGTCCACACACACCATCTTCACTACAGCCATGTGCTCACAGTAGGTGGTGGGGATGACATGATTGGCTTGAAAAGGCACCTGCTGGAGGAGAATGGGCATGGGGAGAATGAACAGTATGGCTCTCACTAAACTCACTAGGCCAATGAGCCCAATGCGACTATTGGAAAGGATGGTGGCATAGCGCAGGGGCTCGCAGATGGCTACATAGCGGTCAAAGGCCATGGTCATTAGGATGGCAGATTGCAAGGCAGAGATGGAGTGGATGAAGAATAGCTGGACCAGGCAGCCCTCATAGCTGATCTTACTTTGGCCAAACCAGAAGATGCACAGCACCTTGGGAATGGTGGTTGTGGACATGCCAAGGTCAGTGAGGGCCAACATGCAGAGGAGCAAGAACATGGGCTTGTGTAGGGAGCGCTCTGTGGAAATGGTGAAGAGGATGATGCAGTTCCCGAGGACAGTGAGGAAGTACATGGAAGAGAAGGGAATAGATATCCATCTGTGTTTGTCCTCCATCCCAGGAATACCTTGGAGAATGAAGAAAGAAGGATGGCCCTGGGAGGCATTGCAAGAGGTCATGGTGGCACCCTGGTGAAGTACCTGAGAGGAGCAATGAAAAAACTTCATCAGCATCAATTTAAGTAAAAATCAAGATTTTCAAAGTGGAAAACAAAAGTTGGAGTGTTAATATATGTAAAAGTGATTATGAAATCATGCTAGCATTATACTGCTGTATGACAGTGGTAAAATGTGATATAACAACATTAATATGCAAGAGACTGCATTTTTGATGATATTTTATTAAGGACAAACTGATTCATTATTTATTAACAAAATAAACATTACATATATAAGAATATATTAATAAGTAAATGTGTATCCTCTTAAATTATATAACTTGAAGTATGTAAAACAAAAATGGATAAAAGTAAAAAGAGAAATTGACAAAATATTGTATATGTCTCTTATCAGCAAAAGGATCATAAAGGTCATCTAACGAGTTTACCTGAACGTGATGTAATGTGAGAGAGAGAAGCTGGTCCCAGACACTTTCTTCAACTGTGTATGTGGGGATGTGTCCACGTTTATGTAAGCATAGCTTAGCAAATATTCACGTGGCTCTTGGAAAGCATACTCATGACCCTGCATCTCTCCTCTCCTTGCTTTTGGGCACCCAGAATATATAATGTGGCCCTTTAAATAACCTAAGTAAGGGCCTCCAGGGTGCCCAGAATTAGCTCTTTGCTACTCCTTCCTTTCCCAAACACACTTGCACACAAGGCACCACTACTATTATATGTAATGTTGACCCTGGAGGCTACCCTGAGCTCCCAAGAGATAAGGCTGGTTGACCTTAGGGATTCTTGGAATGTTCCAGTCTTTGCCAGTCCTGGAGGAGCCTGAGGAGAGAGAGGGTAAACTTATATCTGAGTCTCGAACTTATTTGGAGCCTGGCAGTTTGGATACTCCAGAGGCCTTTACTCCCAAGAATGTGTAGGTGTGAGAGCCAGGAAGGGAATAACTTCACTGCTAGAGGAATAACACTCATGAAGGCATCAGAAGTACAACCCCGGATGTAAGCAGCCTCAAGGTCTATCCCTAGCCCCTTTCTGATTTTTAGACTCTACCCTTTTCCCCAGGTCAATGGCTTTGCCCCAGACATTCCCCAGAGCATTTTCTACAATCCCACCTCCTCACTTATCCACCCTCTGGCCCCCACAGCCTTTCATTCCTCAGCATCCCCTCAACTTCCGTAGGTTTTTTTTTTTTCCTCATAATTTCAGAGGAAGCAAGTTATTACAGTTTGTCAAAAAGCATTTTGCTAAATCCATTCCAAATGCACTGGTTAGAACAAAACAGTCACAAAATCGTGCAAACACTTAACAGAAACAGGACTCAGAGAGTCAGATTCTAAACCCTGAAGTAGTGCAGATTTTGCTTTGATAGGCCCTGTAGGAAGATTTTGTTCAGTTAGGTGTCAGTAAGAGGGAGGCAGTGGCCAAGGAAAGTGAGTGACAGAATAAATGGCCCTAGACAATCAATACATCAACAGAAATGGCCATAAAGACATGAGCACAGATATACTTGCTTATAAACACATCCACACAGCTTCACCCTGCAGAAATAAATAACATGCTCTAAAAATACACAGAAATCCTGGCCTGAGTCATTTCTTTTCTCTCTGTCCCAAGGTGGTCCTGAAGGGTGATAATGATGGGTATCAACCAAAAAGAACCATTTCTTCCTAGTCCTGCTCTCTCATTTTATATTCACTATCCTATCAAATCCTGAATAAAACTTCTAAAGAGATTATATCTATCGGCCGAGGACTCTCACCTCTCAGTCACAACTTTTAACCTTGCCTTTTGGATAATACACTCCTCTGGGGTAATAGCTTCAGGCAGATTTCTCCCCAAATCCTGTATCCTTATCTCTAGAACCATCCTTGGCACCTGTGGGCATACAATAAGTATCAAATATATGAATAAAAGAATGAATAAGCAAATAAATAAATTCATGTAAATATGAACTAAATGTGTATCCTAGTTCATGAAATCTTACATGCTTTTTTCTTGTATGTATAAAACCCCAAAACACAACTATGTTTGAAGGCTATACCTTCTCCTTAAATGAATTTATAAAGACACAACAAATCTAAACAAATTACAATGATTCGTTTTGCTTGGAATCTTAACAAAATGATGCTGAAAGTCAACTGGAAAAACCAACATATGAAGATAATAGTGATATAACAGAGGGGTGCTGCTTACCTTACTAAAAATATAAATGTATCATGAAACTGTTGTACTTTAAACAATGAAGCTATGGAGTAGGAATAGACAGATTATTCGAACAGAATAGTAATAATACAAATATCCAAGTATATATGCAATATATTATATAATAAAGACAACATCTCAAAACTGTGGAGAAATGATAAATCATATAGAAATAATTAAATAAATCTGTATTTCTCACATCACCAGTGAGGTTTTCATGTCTACCGATGCCAAATCTTTGTTTCTCTTATTTTAATCTATTTTGGACACACAAAGGTTATAAAGAATAACATAACATTTATCCATATACACACAGTATAGATTAAGAAACAAAATGTTACAAAGACAATAGAACCCTCCTTTGTAGCTTATTTATGTGTCATTTATTTTCCTTATCCTTCAGAGATGGATTGTATCATTATCATTCCCATATCATTTCATACTTTTTATACTTTTATTACATAAATAGTAATGCTAAATTAATTAATGCATAATATTGTAATGTATATTTTAAGCTGTATATAAATAGTGTTATGTTATGCCATCTTTCTGCATCTTGATTTTTGCTCAATATTATATTTGTGAGATACATTCACGCTGATGCATGTAGGTCTGGTGAAGAATTTATTATTTCTATAAAGTGTATTTATTACTACCATTTCGAGGTCCTATATATGCTACTATAGTTTATTGAAAGAAGATACCAATTTAATTCATTCATTTATAATGCTACTATATTTATTTCATTCATTCTTCTTTGATGAAAATTTAGGTGATTTATAATTATAATGTTCTTATTAATATCTGTATATAAGCATATCTTGATCACATGTACGATATGCCTCAAGGGGTTACATTTAGGAGTGAGATTTCTGGATTGTAGGATATGTATATCTCTAACTTTGTTAAATTTTAATAAGTTGATCTTTGAAGTAGTCGATTCCTATTTAGTATCCCACTAATAGTGAATAAGTGTTCCTATATCTCTGTTTTCACAGATTGTTAATATTATCTGAATATTTGTTTTAATTTTGCCAATCTGAAGGATGTAAAGTGTTTTTCATTGCATTTTCCTTATTACTCGAATGGTTGACAATTCTTTCTAAAATTATTAGTTTTTTGTGTTTCTTCTGATAATTGAATGTCCTTATCTTTTATTATTTTTATTTTTCCTATTTTTTCTATCAGTTTTAAAATCCACAGATTTTGTAAAATATCTCAATCTATTTAGAGTCTTTAAAAATCTTTCAATTACTTTCTTATTTGTTTTAACATATTGTTAGATCTAATATAAGTACCTTAAATTTTGCTGCTATTATCAATTATATCATAAAACATCTATTTCCAATGGTGAATTTATATGATAATGTAATTCATTGGTTTGAGTTCAGCAAATGTGTTGAAATATCATTCTTTAGAGCCTTTGGGGTTTCTCTGCAGAAAAATCATATCATTTGTTAATAATTTTTTCTCCCTTTATGACTCTTAAAAGTCTATTCCTTTTTATTGTCTTATGTCGATTTGGTTTTACTGTACATTATTGAAAAGAAGTGTTTAGAGAATGCACATTTATATCATATCGTAAAGAAAAAAATTTTCATTCTTTACAACAAAATATATTTTAAAATATTTAAAATATCAAACAAAAAAATTCCAAAAGTACTAATGAGGTAATGAAAAATAACTTTAAGCAAAGAGAGATCTGGCCTCTGCCCTCAGCTCCTGGGAGGTGATCTCTAGACACCTGGAAGATCTGTCTGTTTTGTCCATAGGCTTTGGCCACTGGACAGTCTTTCAATGTGATTTATGATGGGGGCTTTGGGTCATATCATATCAGTTCTGGCCTAAAGAGGAGTTGGAAATCACAACTATTATCTGACCTCCTGGAGAGGCTGGAGAATAGAGAAATATGTGATTAAGTTCCAGCAACTCTAGACACCAAAGTCTCAATTTAGTATCCATGGTTGGCAGTACTCTGTGCACAGGCACACATGGACTAAGAGAAGGGAGCATCCACCTATAACTCCATAGAGAGAGGCTGACCAGAAGCTTCACATTTGGATCCTTAATGGACTCTGCTCTATGAATCTCCTACTTCTGCTGTTTTAATCTATCTCTATCTTTTTGTTATATCAATCCCTTAATCATAAGTATAACACTTACTTGAATTTTGTATTTTTCTAGCCAATTAATTAAGATGATATCGTGGTTACCCCCCAAATTTGTGGCCAGCATGTCTGAAGTGAGGGTGTTCTTGAGTACCCCTTAACTTACACATGGTATCTGAAGTAAGGGTAGTCTTGGTGAAACCGTTCCCTCAGAATTTGCAGTTTGGCAACTCTTGGTAACTATATACATTGGGTAGAGAAGCATTTTGTTAGTTTTATTAGATCATTATTAATCATGAAAAATTGTTGAGAAAGAGAGAGAGAGAGGAAAGAGGGGGAGGGAAGGGAGAGGGAAAGGAGAGAGATCAATCTGTATTTCCTTCTACAACCAGCCTTCAGAAGTAGATCACACACACTGTCACTTTCAACACATTCTTTTCACTAGAATTGTCACTGAGGCCAGCACATATTTAAGGGAGAGAACATAACTTTGTCTCTTTGTAGAATGTCAAGATCACTTTGTAAGAACATGCAAGATGGAATATATTGGTGTAATCACCTTTTCATTGCCTGCCACAGACATCTAAATTTAAATTTTTTTCTAAGGCAAATTAGATATATAGTTATGAAAATATAGTTTCCAGTACTCCAATCCAGACTGTTTCCTTATTCTTTTTAAAAATAAATCTAGCACAAGCACAATTACAAACCCAATAAGAATTTGTGATGGCTAATTTAATGTGCCAATTTGACTAAGCTAAGGGATGCCTCTGAAGGCTGCTAAGACATTTTTTCTGGGTGTGTCTCTGAGCAGCTTTAAAGGTGATTACCATTTGAATTGGTAGACTGAGTAAATAAGTTGCCTTCACAATGCTGGTGGGCTTTATCTAACCCATTGAGGACTTGAATAAAACAAACAACCAAAAAAAGCAGAGGCTGAATGAACTTGCTCTCTGCTTGAGCTGGGACAATATTTCCTGCCCTTGAACATCAGCACTCTTGGTTCTAGGGCCTTCAAACCCATATTGAATTATACCTCTGGCTTTCTCAGGTTTCCAGTTTGCAGAGGGCAGATCCTTGCTAGGCTTTCATAATTGTGTTAGCAAATTCCTATAATAAATCTCCTCTTTTATACATCTATGTATAGCAAATTGCTTCTGTGTCTCTAGAGAACTCTGACTAATAAAAAATACCCTAAGAACCTTCTCTCAACATTTTCTTATAAGCTGCCTAATGATTAGTCCTTGGAGAAATGTTGGGTGTGCACATAATTTTTAATTTTAATTTGTGAGATGTCTAAAACAAAAAGCGTTTTTAAATTTATTGGGGTGACACTAGTTAATAAAATTGTATAGGTTACAAGTGTGTCACCATAGAGGGTGCTAAGAGAACTTGGTTAGTTCCGCCAACATGGTAAAGAATTAAGGATCATTGAAATTTAGAAAAAGTAAGATTTATTAAAGTATATATCAAGAGAGAAATGGGCTACGTCACAGATGGCCATAGCCCTACATAATTCAGGAAGTGTGCCTTACATTGGCCAGTGATGGGTGATTACAGGGGTAGTGTGAGATGATTGACTTGTGAAATCAATTGATTGACATTTAGCTGTGATATAACCTTTGTCTATTGTGCATGCAGTTACCCAGAATTTAGTCTGTTATATTCAGATTCATGAAATTCCGGACATATATATGACATTGTAATGATGGTATTAATGAGGCTAAAGTTAAGGAAGGTCAGTACATGTACTAACTGTGCAAGTGTTTATGACTGGACTAAATCAGCAGTTATTAATATGGTTTTTATTTCCTTGTACTCCAGGATGTAATGGCAATTTTTAATAGAAAAATGAGTGTTTTGGGGAGGACTCTGGGTTGGGCCTTATTCCTCCGTTGCTCATGTCTATTGCCTAACAAGTATACAATTTAATAACATGTCACATATATATTGCATTGTCTGTCCTTCACCCAAAGTTAAATTTTCTTTTGTCACCATATACTTGACCCTCTTTACCTTTATCTACTTCTCCCCTCCACCCTTCCCTCTGGTAACAAATAAATTGTTGTCCGTGTCTATGAGGTTTTGTTTATTTGTCTCGTTTGTTTGTTGCTTTCAGTTTTACATCCCACATATGAATGAAATCCTATGGTTCTCAACTTTTTCTGTATGACTTATTTGGCTTAGCATAATAATCTTAAGATCCATCTATGTTGCTGCAAATGGCAGTATTTCATCTTTTCTTATGGCTGAGTAATATTCCATTGTATATATGCACCACTGTGAATAATGTTGCAATGAACATCACGGTATATATATATCTTTACAGATAAATGTTTTCAAATTTAACAAAATAGCCAATGATATACTTTTCTAAATTTAGAAGAGTAGACTTACAAGCACATCTGCTTCAAAAATTGACTCCTTGATAACTTCCAGTATTATTAACAACAAGTAGAGCAGTGAAGTTCTAAGGGATTATTTTTTGCTTATATGTTTCCAGTTAACAATGTCATTCATTGTCTCTTTTCCAAAGAAAATGATTAGGAAATGCACACCAATCGGAACCTTAAACTGAGGATTCTCAAGAATCCTCCAGAAGCGGGTGCTCCTTGGAAGGCAACAGCTAACCCAGAATTTTCTGATTAGCAGATGATGACACAAAGTGCACAGCCTCTAGCCAAGAAAATGAAAAAAATTTAGTTCTTTGCTATTGCTGTTCTTTCTTTTTCCTTTGTTTTACTACGAATTTTGCTTATTATCATGATTTGATGACTTTTAGTGGTTACCTAAGAGCTTTTCAATCCATTTGAAACTATTTTTACAATAATCACAACCTAATCTCATATAGTGTTTCTCTGCTATCTAATGTAAATCAAAGTTTTGTGTGTGTGTGTGTCTGTGTGTGTGAGTTTCAGATCACAGATGCTCCTCTGATCTATCCAACTGCTGGGTTTTATCATCTCCCATGCAATAAATTTAATTAACTGTTCCTTTAAACATTTCAGAAAACAGATTTTTTTTTTCTCCAAGCCTCTTTGGGTATTTGTGTTTTTCTCACATTATTAACTTCAGATTTTAGTATTTTAAAGATTGGAACCTGACCCAGAGTCAACACAATAATTCAGCTGAAATTTTACATCCTAGCAATGATTCAAATTTAGTAGGATAAGCACAGACATTGGGACAATTTTTATTACAATAATGAGTATCTTCGTATTCTCTCCAGACTGCTTTACAGGTAATATTTCATTCTCTGGATAATTTTCTCTTATTGAAAAATCAAAATTCAGCTCACTCTTACTGCGATACCTGATACTTAACAATCACAGTTGTGTTCCCCTGGAAGGGCTTTTGCCTACCTGAAACACACAAGTCTACCTGGTACATCAGGGGTAATTCCTAGAGACTTCTAGGTTTTTAAAACCTATAACCTTTCAGTCGACCATATTTTTCCGAAAAGGATACCCAGAGATTTCCAAATGAATAAGTATGGATTACTCAGGAGGCTCCCAGGAGAAGTAACCACTTCTTCTTGTGCACTGTCTCAAGTTGCCATTCCAATCATAGGAAAAATGCAACTAATTGTTTTCCTTTTATCCTAGGAGATGTTTTTGTCCTGTCTAAGACTTTCTGTTGCACCTATGTGAACACCACCTTCTAAGAAAAAATACTGTTATAAGCTAAACAAATAGTCTGGGTGTTCTATAATATAGTTAAATAGATATTGGTCATGTTTTTTGTGGACTGAATTGAGTCATTTAGGTTCTTAGCTCTACAATTTATTACATGGACTAAGAATCATTAACTTCTGGTAATTGTGTTGCATTTGTCCGATGCACCTAGTCTGGAGTCTTAAAATCTACTGCATAGCCATTGTCACATCAGATAAACAAAAGTTTTATCCCTTAACAAAATAAATATACAAGACTAACTATAGGCTATGTTTTCAGGACAACTTTCTGATCAATAAAATTCCGATAAAGTCTGGATCTAGACAAATTAATATGGTTCAAGCTGATCTCATCTGCTTTTAGTCAAAAGAGGACACTAAGATCAAACAAATAAACAAACACTTGCCTGCAGTTCATATTATTCTCAGTTGACATAAATGAAGCCTAAAGTTTATAAACAATACATGGACAGACCACTCTGTAACAAAGTCTAGAAGAAACAGAGAGAAGTTCAATCTAGATTTAAGACTTTTAACAAACACGAGTTAACTACTTTTTCTTTACCATTTGTCCTCGTAGTCCTAGATTTGAAAAAATGTTAATACAATCGCCAAAGTACATACATTTCTTGACTACATCTAATCTAGAATTGCCACCATAATTCCAAGATCCATCCTTAAAAATATGAAGCACAAAACCTCATTTGATAAAAATCCCCTTCTAACTCTCTATTATGAGTTTCACAACGGTTCTTCCTGGGTGCTTTCTCACTTTCTGCAACAGGATCAATTAATCTAACTATTTGACTTAAATAAGTTCCTGGTGGTCTTTGGTTTGTAAGTTTTAATAACTTCCAAGAGAAGAGGTAGTCATCACAGTTTTTTAAATATCCTTTCCCCAATATATAGGAAGCATCTTGTTACAATCAATTTTTGATAGTATTGTTCCATAGACATGGCTTAGTTATCTTACACAGGAACAATGAGAAAACCAAAAATATACTCTCAAATTATGAATAGGTTGCACTTTTTTGCCTCAGCTCATGGAAAGAGGGCCTGGAATCAAGAAGGATCATACAATAATGATTACCATGAGAAAAAAAATAGAAGTATCTTAACATGGACATATTTTCATCTTTGCTCCAATAATATGTTTTACTTCTTGTCACTGCAAGTATCATATTCTATTGTAATTACTTAGAGTGTGATTGGGCATGTGTCTTATTCACTAGTGAAATTCGATGCCCAAATATATGAGGTACATAGTTGATCCTCAAACATACTTTTGAATGAATGCCCATCTACAAGGATAAATAAATAAAAAGTGTTTCTAAAGTTGTTACCAAACGCTTTTACTTTTAGACAGTAGGTTAGGGATTTCCAAGGACTGTGTAGAGGTAGGAATGAGGGATTACTGCTTAATGGTTACAGAGTTGCTGTTTGTTGTGATGAAAGTTTTGTAAATAGTCATGATAGTGGCTCAATATGATGGTTTGAAATGCCAAGTTATGTAATATATATTTTATAATAACACACTAAAAAATTCTGGTCTCTGTTTATATGACCCTTATTCTTCAAACACCACATTACAAACTAGATCGCTTCTGTGTAGGCTGAATCTCAGACTTAGAGAAAGAAAGAAATAAGGATCCTAAAGTTGAAAAGTGGAATGAATGCCTTAGGAGACTGAAAATTCCTGGTGACAACAACATATAATGAAGTATTGACTCTAGAGAAGATTAATACATTGTGTAGGAGGGTAGGCTGGTTACTTGCTTTTATTTCTTTCAAAGTACCCCCAAACAAACAAACAAACAAAAACAAGCTTTTGTAAAAGGTAGCTCATGCTAAAGCATGAAGGCCAGTTGTTCTGAATATCCTAGGAAATCTTGGATAACATTAGCAGGAAACTCTGTGTCCTGGAAATTCTTATATATCTGAAGGGCTGCTCATGAAATGAGGTAAACAAAAGGTCGGACTAAGTCCACAGTGGGCAAAAAATAATTTGCATGTAAAGCACATCACTCTTAGAACATCAGGAAAATGCAAAAGTCCTCAATCATGAGGTAAATATGTTAGCTACAAATTTTCATCTTTTGAAGTCATTCCTTGAGAAAGTTGTGCTATGGCTTTTCCATTTATATCTGTGCTTCTAAACTTCTCACAATAAGCCACCAGCTGTCATCTTCATCTCTTTGAAATCTAATGCCAGATCCAGAAGTTCATGGGCTCTCACAGCCTTCTCTGGTCTAGGGTTGATGCTCTTACTGCAAATACACGTGGTATGAAAAAGTGCTAGCAATCAACTAATAATTGTGTGTGTGTTCTCAATTTCTTGAAGCTATAAGTAGTTCTTTTATGAACACTTTTCTTCTACTTCTAGTACATGGGATCTCTGTACATTGAGAGAATAAATCTTCTTGGCTCTTATTTTCAAATGTGCTACATTGCCTCTTGACTGTTTCCTAAGAAGATTCAAGACCTACATGCCCATTAACAAGGCTTATAAATAGTTTACAGGGAAATAGTATTCTGTTGATTGAGAAGGTATAGATAAGTTGTTCTAAATACTTTAAAAACTGTCAGATAATGCATGATACTGGCAGAAGCAGCAATCTCTAGTCCAAAGAACAGAAGCGTTGGAGAAGATGGGAGATTAATTATAACCCTTTGCCTTGGTCTTTGGGGTATGGAAAGAATATAGCTACCTACTCTGCATAAAAAAGCTTAATATTCTCAACCGGATCTGTTTGGTGTTAATGCCGTAGACCAGGGGATTGAGAACAGGGGGCACGAGAAGATAGAGATTTGCAAGTACAATGTGGACATGAGGAGGTACTTGGTGGCCGAAGCGGTGAGTGAAAAAGGAAAAAAAGGCGGGAATATAGAAGACAAGAATCACACAGATGTGGGCTCCACAAGTGCTAAATGCTCGAAATTGGGCATCCTTTGAGGGCAGACGCAGCACAGCTTGCAGGATCAAGGTGTACGAGGTGGCGATGAGGACCACGTCCATTCCAGTGACTGAAAGTGCCACAGTGAGACCATAAATGGTATTGGGCTTGATGCTGGCACAGGCCAGCTTGGCAATGCCCATGTGTTCACAATAGGTATGGGGAATGATATGATGTCCACAGAAGGGTAAGCGTTCAATGAGGATGACAAAGGGGAAAACAAAGAGAAAGCCACGGACCACACATGCCAGACCAATCTTCCCAATCACTGCAGCATTAAGGATGGATGTATAATGAAGTGGACGGCAGATAGCCACATAGCGGTCAAAAGCCATGGCCAGCAGAACAGCTGACTCTGTGGCAAAGACTGTGTGAACAAAAAACATCTGGGTGAGGCAACCATGGTAGGAAATTACGTGGGACCTAAACCAGAAGATTGTTAGCATCTTGGGCAATGTGGTTGAACAGAGTACCAGGTCAGTAATGGAAAGTAGACACAGGAAGAGGTACATTGGCTCATGCAGAGTTCTGTCCGTCATGATGATGTAGAGGATGGTGCCATTGCCAACCAAGGCAAGGATATACATGGAGCAGAAAGGGATGGCAACCCAAACATGCTGGTCTTGCATCCCAGGGATTCCAAGTAGAATAAAGGTGGAAGGGTGGAAGGCAGTGTCATTGGGAACAGATGAAGAGAGCATAATGATACATAGGACAGAAGACTTTCTCTTCCTAAAAGTGTATAAAACACACCTGTCAGAATGACTATCAAAAAAAAAAGTGTATAGAAAATTAGAGAAAGTCATCCTTGGTGCCATTTATTCTTCCTATGTACCCATTCAATTTCTTGCCTTTCATTCCCACCAATTCTATTATAATTATGCCTTCCTCATTTTTTCCTGGGTTACCGAAATGGCTTTGTAACTAATATGTCCACTTCCAGGATTTCCATCTTCCAGTAAAGCCTCTATATCACTGCCTAAATATTCTAACATGTGAATATAGTCAGCTAAAATACAAATATAACTTTTCTTATTGTATGCTATGCAGGATATCTTGCATTAACCTCATCTGGTCTACTCTTCATAACTTTCCATCATGTCTGGGCCCTAGAACACTGGACTACATCAACAGACTCCCCTACCCTTACTTCTAGTTGTATTTGTCAATAGGAAACACCAACAAGAAATTGCAGGGTGGTCAGAGATTTATTCTTTCAGCTCTCTCTCAGCAAGATACTGCAAATGGCCGCATCTGTCTGTAAACAACCTTCTCTGGCTCTGGTTTCCACTGGTAATCACACCCTTCTCGTTTCCCTTCATTTTAAGGGTTCTAACAGTGTCTGCTGTCACTAACCCAGGGATTTCACAAGTAGTTGTGATTACCCTACACTGACCCACACTTTGTATAATGGTCTTTTTGTATTACACTGTACTCAAATATACCTAATTTGAGTGTGCAAACTATTTCCTGTAGGGGCTTGGTACAATGGCTTGCAAAGTTCTTCTTGATCTTGTTCTTGATCTTGCCCACTTTTGTAGCATTATTTACCACTACATTCCATCACATGCTTCACGTTCCAGCCATATCTAAGTATATCTAATTTTGGACATTTTGAAACATCCCAAAGCATGTTTTATCACACCTATGTGACTTTACCTTTTTATCACACCTATATGATGTTTTTTATGTACAGAATGACTTCTCGTTTGGTCATCTGCCAAGCTGAGTACATTCTTCTCTAGAAGCCCTTCTATGATCCTCTCTGCTGTGGAGTGAGAGCCAAACATCTTTATCATACTCTTCTTAGGAAATACAAACCTGTCTTATTATTATGTGTATTCCACTTGTTCATTACACTATGAAATTTCTGCATCTCATTTTTTTCTTTATATTCAGCATCAAAACCTTATATGCCTTAGAGCAATAAATAAACTTAATGAGTAGATGAATAAAGGACTGACTGCTCTAATTTAATTTTTTTAAAACAGATTTGGGTAACTGGCCGTGGTTGAAAATGTTGTTTCTTCTTGGGAGCCTTCCTTATGGATCAGACAAGATCTTTTCTCCCTAGATCTACAATGCCCATTTTGTTCTTTTCACTCTATATACTCCAAGAAATGCAATTTATAAGCTCTATAATGCATTTCCTAACCTAATATAATCCAATCTAATCTATCTATATAACACATTTCTGTCTGCTTTCCTTGATTGGCCACATGTATTAGTTTGATTATATAACATATCTGTCTTAGGCTGTTTTGTCTACTTTAAGTATGAACTCTGATATGACCATTTCAGCCAGGAGCTACACAGGAAAACTTCAAAATGAAGCATGTCATAAGAAGAAAAGAAGAAAGGTAGAGATCAGGGGCTTAGTGATGAGTTCAATCAGGGTAGGTTGTCACTAGTCATGGATTTAAGGTAATGCTAATAGGAAAGGAGAAAAGAGAGAAAGAGCCATTTTTCCTTGGAGCCATATTACCTTGAGAGATTCCTGTAGGCGAAGTCAGAGTCATTATTCTTACCTTACTGAGGTTCAGTCTTTGGGACTCAAACACCCTTATGTTTAGAAGGAACAGCAACATTCAATTCATTCAATGATTCTCTCTTAAAACAAATTTTAGAATCTACAATAGGATCAAAAAAGTTCTATAAGAATTTAAAAGAATATCTTTCTTTTAATCCCTTATTCATTTGCAACTGAATTATTAAAAATCAACTAATTTTCTTATTTTATTAATTGCAATTCTGTATGCAGTTCTCATATACTACTGCGTTTGTTACTTTATGCTAACAGTTACTAAAGCTATAAATTATATAAGTCATAATGTTATTACAAGTTTTAATACTAATATAATTATTGCTTTGTTTGAATTTTAAAGCCAAATGAGAGAATTTACTGTCAATTCTACCATAATTTTGTATATCTTTAAAAATTCAAAAATCAAGTTAGAAGAAAGAAAGTTATTATAAACATATCAATCCCCATCTTGGAAAGTGTAAATATTTTTTACTTCTATCCTGGGAAGACTAGAGATTTTTAAATAATAGATAAATCAGTGGAATATAATCTTTTCATCTAGTTGGAAAATAAATCACAAAGTTCAATACTTATATAATGCTTGACTCCCAAGTGTGATATCTTGAAAAGTGGTTGAATGGCTATTGTTTATACAATCTAGTGACAGAGAATATATGCATTTTTGAGGCTCCATTTTAAACTTTAGACCTTCTGATTCTGAGAATGTTTTCTTTTCATTAAGTCAATTTCTGTCAACACAATCTACATAAAACAGGCATAATTTTTCTCAACGTGTTAGGCTTTTATTTTATGAACACTAATATCCCTTTTAAGTTACTCTTTTATTTACTTTGTCAAAATTTTTATCAAGAGTCTACTATGTACCAGGCATTCTTCTAGATATTTAATATATACTGGAGAGTAAGAACATGCATGTTCCTTTATATATTAAACTTATCTAATGAGAAGACATAGTTAATCAAATAAACTTCAATATGTGTGTTAAAATGTTACACTGATATATGCTATGAAGAAAAATTACGTAAGTCAGTACCTACTCAGAGATGGATTGATTCCATAAAAGAAGCCATAGGCATGAGTCTACAAGAGTTGAGTAGCTGTTGAGGATGGGACATTGTGGACATCACTCATTTGTATGGTCACCAGGAGTCACAGTGGACTCAGCAGCACATAACACATACTCAGAGAAAGTCTCCCTGAGGAAATAAAATTTAGTCTCCAAATATGAGTCTTCCTCAAATGCCTCAAACATCTCTTGTATAGCTCAGCTCCAAGAATCATCACTCTCCTTATGTGGTCCAGTCTGGAAAATAAGAGATTAGAGAGAGCCTAGACTTAAGTGCCTGGGTTCAAAATCTAGCCTGACTGCTGTTACTTGCTAACTGTATTACCTTAAGCAATTATTTTATTCTCCCTCTGTCCTCAGTTTCCTAATGTAAAGTTGAGATAATAATACTTCATAAGGGTTTCAGAGATTGAAAAAATCATGTAAAGTACATAATTCATTCTCTGTGAATTAATAAATAGTCACTATGATACTGTTATTTTTCATGACTTTGAATATCTCTGAGTCCATTTGTCTTACCGTGTACTCTCTCACCAAGTACCTCTCAAAAGAGGAAACTTCATTTAGTCCTTCAAGCTGGAAGTCATATTGGCCTTTCTTGAATCTGTAATCCCATGGTGAGGGCACTGAGGGTTTTACCTTCATTTAAAGAAAAAACTGTCTTCAGAAATATTCAAGACTGGTCCTCAGTTAACTGGGTTAGGTGGACCCTTGCAAGATATGAGATGGACTGGCTCCTCAATGATCCCGATCTCATCAATATGCTAATGTCATTTAAGTCCCTTCATTAATTTTTTTTGGAAATAAGAAAAGTTGTGATATTTGGGTCCTTCAGTACAAAGAGAGTGAGCACATTCTGTGCTGCTACTAAGTGATAGTAAGAATAAAGTTATGTGTATCTTATTTCTGTTAAAAAAATTTTCTGTTAGGCTGTTTGATTAGGCAATCACCTGATTTTGCCCTGGAAAAGATAGCTGGAACCTGGGGATGTCGAAGTAGGGATTCCTGGGTTGGTGGGCTTTTAAGTTTTCTGCATATGAAATTATAAGAAGGAATTGGAAAATTAGATTTAGAAGAAATCATTTATACTCAGACACCGGGGAAGCTGGAAATCAGATAAGTTTTCTGATCCTCTAAGCTCTCTAAGGGCGCTATGAAGGTCCTAGGTTCTCAAGAACAAGGTTACTCTCTAACAACTATATATAGCTTTACTTCTGTTTGTCTGGCCTCACCAATATAAGTGAGAGTAAGATGTAGTTATAGTGAAGAAATTCTGACTTCACCAATACTTTAAGGAAGCTTCCTTCTAGAGACCTATCTGAATGGTTTGTCTTGAAACCATAAAGAAAATAGCAAGAAAATAAAATTTCTAACTGAAGCAGAAAAAAAATTGGTGCATGGAAAATAAGGACTTACTGAATATAAAATTTTTTAATGCAATAAAGTTATCCAAATACCTGAAAGATTCAAGAAACTGTACATCCTATAGTAGAATTCAGGAGGTATTTTGAGATGCCCTCCAGAGTAGCCAAAGACATTAATATCTTATTTATTTTTTATTTTTTAAATTACTTTTTCATTACAAGTATATTAGTTTCATTACAAGTATATTAGTATACAGTAGCCACCAACATTTACGGCTATACCACCCTGAACGTGCCTGATCTCAATATCTTTGTATGACTGCCATCTCTCTCTGTCTTCCCCTACTTCTGCTCCTGGATTTACAGAACTATCCTTAACCTTAATTTTTTGTCCATCTCATTTATCCAATACTCACCCCAGCCTCAGTGGTTAGCAGTACTAGGAAAAACACTGATTCAGCATAAGTAGCATAGCTCCTAGATCTGAGATTTGGTACTATTTATCTCCACTCTCTGAAGAATTTTTGGTCCAGAGAGGCAGTGGTTGGCTCAGAGTACCAATGATCTCAGCTGCTAAAAGTGGAGGCAAATTTGCGAATAAGACCTCTGGGGAGACACATCAGTCACATCAGAGTTTTCTCTTAAAGGTCGGGCATTTTTTTAAGGCCGGAGAAGGAGTCATGAGTGTGAATAGGGCTTTAAGGCCAGAGTGAAAACCTGAGAGAAAAGTTCCACACAGGAAGTACGCATTCATTAACCAATCAGCACCATAATGACAGTATGTAAAATTCTGAAGTTAAATGAAATAAAAAAGAAATTTTTTAAAATGGAATATATTTAAAGAGCACCAAAAACTAATCTCTAATAAAAGTTACCTGATGAGGAAGAACTAGTGAAAGAGACAAGTAAGGAGTAGGTATGATGTAGGAGAAAAAATACTGAAGCTAAGTGAAGAAAGTCATTCAAAAAGAAGGAAATAATCAACTGTATAAAGTACTGATGATAAGTCAAAGAGTAAGAGGACTGAGACAATTATTTTTAGCAACTGCAGACATTACTGACCTTGACAAGGACAGAATTGTACAGTAGTAATATGAAATTCAAAAATGAGTGAGTTAAAGACAAAATAGGAGAGAATTAGAACTAGTATGTAAAGACAACTTTTCAAGGAGTTGTGCTGCAAAGGGAGAGAACTGAGATAGCTGGAAGGAAACTGTAGTCAAGAAAGAATTTTAAGGTTAGAGAAATACTATCAAGTTTCTATATTGATGGATAAAGATCCAATAGAGAGAGAGAATTGATCATTTAAAAACAAAGAGAGTTTTTAAAAATATTTACTTATTTAAATTAGTTTCGAGTATACAGTACATTGGTTAGACATCTATAATGTTCATAAAACGATCCCCCCAATTGCTCCCTCCCTCCCCGGCCTTCCGCTTAGCCATCACATTAATGCTAACTGCATTCCCTCTTCCATGCTCTCTGTGCCCAACTATCAACCACTAATTTGTACTTTAACTCTTTACCCTATTCTCCAAGCCTCCCAACCCTCCTCCCCTCTGTCCCTCACCAAATTGTCCACTATATTTGTTTCTGTTTGTTCTTTTTGTCCTTAGATTCTGCATATAAGTGAAATCATATGGTATCTATCTTTCTTTGTCTGACTTATTTCATTCAACATAATAACCTCTAGGTCCATCCATGTCATTGCAAATGGTAGGATTTCATTTTTTTTAATGGCTGAGAAATATTCCATTGTATATATGAACCATAATTTATCCAATCATCTGTTGATGAGCATTTAGGTTGCTTCCATATCTTGGCTAATGTAAATTGTGCTGCCATGAATATTGGACTGAATAGATCTTTATGAATCATTGTTTTGGTTTTCTTTGGGTAAATACCCAGAAGTGCAATTGCTGGGTCAAAAGGTATATCCATTTTAAATTTTTTGAGGAACCTCCATACTGTTTTCCATAGCGGCTGTATCAATTTGCAATGCCACCAACAATGTATGAGGGTTCCCTTTTCTCCACATCCTCGCCAACATTTGTTGTTCTTTGATTTATTGATGGTAGTCATTCTGACAGGTGTGAGGTGATATCTCAATGTGGTTTTCATTTGCATTTCTCTGATGATTAGCGACCTTGAGCATCTTTTAATATATCTGTTAGCCATCTGTATTTCCTCTTTGGAGAAGTATCTGTTCAGGTCTTCTGCCCATTTTTTAATTGGATTGTTTGTTTTTTGTTGTTGAGTTGAATGAGTTCTTTATAAATTTTGGATATTAACCCCTTATCAGATGTATCATTAGTGAATATCTTTTCCCAAACAATAGGTTATCTTTTTGTTTTGTTTATGGTTTCCTTTGCTGTACAAAAAATTTTTATTTTGATATAGTCCCATTTGTTTATTTTTTCTTTTATTTCCCTTGCCCTAAGAGATATATCTTAAAAGAAATTCCTATTAGTAATATCACAGAGTATACTGCCTATGTTTTCTTCTAAAAGTTTTGTGGTTCAGGGTCTTACATTTAAATCTTTAATCCATTTTGAGTCTATTCTTGTATACGGTGTAAGAAGATGGTCCAGCTTCTTTTTTTTGCATGTATCTGTCCAATTTTCCCAACACCATTTATTGAAGAGACTGTCTTTACCCCATTGTATATTCTTACCTCCTTCGTCATATATTAAGTGAGCATATAGGCCTGGATTTATTTCTGGGCTCTTTATTCTGTTCCATTGATCAATGAATCTGTTTTTATGCCAGTACCATGCTGTTTTGATTACTTTAGGCTTGTAGTATAGTTTGATATCAGGTAGTATGATACCTCCAACTTTGTTCTTCTTTCTCAAGATTGCCCTGGCTATTCGGGGTTTTTTGTCTCCATATAAATCGAGCTCTCTGAAAAATGCCATTGGCATTTTGATAAGGATTGGATTGAATCTATAGATTGCTTTGAGTAATATGGCCATTTTAACAATGTTGATTCTTCCTACCCATGAACAGGGTATATGCTTCCATTTATTTGTATCTTCTTCAATTTCTTTTTTCAATGACTTATAATAATTTCCTGAAAACAGAGCTTCTACCTTCTTGGTTAATTCAATTCCCAGGTTTTTTATAGTTTTCGACGCAATTGTAAATGGGATTGTTTTCTTAATTTCTCTTTCTGAAAGTTCACCATTGGTGTATAAAAATGCCACTGACTTCTGAATATTTATTTTGTAATCTGCTACTTTACTGAATTCATTGATCAGTTCTAACAGGGTTTTGGTGGAATCTTTAGGGTTCTCTATATGTAGTATCATGTCATAGGCAAATAACAAGAGTTTTACTTTTTCCTTTATAATTTGGATGCCTTTTATTTCTCTTTCTTGTCTTATTGCTGAGGCTAAGACTTCCAATACAATGTTAAAGAGGAGAGGTGAAAGTGTCCTTGTCTTGTTCCTGATCTTAAGGAAAATGCTTTTAGCCTTTCCCTGTTGAGTGTGATGTTAGCTATAGGTTTGCCATATATGGCCTTTATTATGTTGAGCTATGTTCCCTGTATTCTCACTTTGCTGAGAGTTTTTATCTTAATGGATGCTAGATTTTGTCGAATGCTTTTTTGCATCTATTGATATGATCATATGGTTTTTATCTTTCGATTTGTTAATGTGATGTATTACATTAATTGATTTGTGGATATTGAACCAACCTTGCATCCCAGGAATAAATCCAACTTGATCATGGTGTATGATATTTTTAATGTATTGCTGAATTCAGTTTGCTAATATTTTGTTGAGGATTTTCGCATCAATGTTCATAAGAGATATCGGCCTATAGTTTTCTTTTTTTGTAATGTCTTTGCTTGGTTTTGGAATCAAGGTAATGGTGGCCTCATAAAAGGAGTTAGGGAGCCTTCCCTCTTCTTGAATTTTTTGGAATAGTTTGAGAAGAATAGGTGATAATTAGAAGAGAGAATTTTTGAAATGATTGCTTTAAGTAGGCATTACATAATGGAGTTTAGAGCGTAAGTGGAGAGTTTGATCTTGGCATCCATAGTAACCTGAGGAAAAATAGAAATAAAAATTCAGATGCAGGTAGGTGAGTAGGTGTATTTGTGGATGTCTATGGAAATGTTTTCCTTTTTGCCTCTATGATTCCAGGCAAGTAAAAGCGATGTCATCTGTGACTGAGAATAATGGTAGGAAAGAAAGATTTGAGAAAAGAAAAATGGTATAAGGTAATCATCTAAAGAGTGTGAGAGAAAAAGGAAAGAGAAATGTAATTGCCATGAAACCCAAAAAAGTAGGTGGCTATATATCTCAATTTGCTCAGGAAAGTCTCAATTTATATTTGTTGTTGTCTAAGTCACATTACCAGTAGTTCTCCTTCTATTCTCAAATTATGTGTTATCTAACTAAAAACATTCTTGAGTTTAGTAATTCTAAATTTAAAATAAGGTATCAGCACATTTACAACTCTTATCTCATGGCTGCAGGCAAAAAGTGAGTGCAGAGTTGGATTTGGAGAGAGTTGCTAAAAAAGCACAATAAAGTGTGTGTGTGTGTATGGTGTATGTATGTTTATGTTTGAGTGGGAGGGAAGAAGAAAAGCAGAGAGAGAGAATTTGTATTAAACAGTAATTTTAAGAATAAACCATAAAACTAATATTAATAAGGAGAAATAAGAAATGAGGAAAATGAAGAAATGTGAAAAGGTAATGAGGTAATAGGATTAATTTATTATCAATACAAATTCTAAGTTATCCCCAAGGACTTAAGAAGATTAGGTAGGATGATCAAGATCCTTGGAGAAAAAAGAGTAGAGAATTAAATTGTTCTAGTTATTGACTACTGAGTAACAAAACTACCCCAAAATGTAGTGTTTTAAAACAATTTATTATTATATCTTATGATTTTGTAGAGTTACTGGGATCGGATGAGCAATTGCCATTTGGGGTCTTTCTGCCTTATGTGGCAGCAATCAGATTTTGTATAGAACTGTAGTCATCTTTAAGTTTGCCTAAAATTGATTCTGGCTATTAACTGAGAGCTCAGCCAGGCTGTCGACCATGTGAACTCCCATGTGGCCTGGGAATCTCACAGTATGATGGCTGTGTTCCAGAGAGAGTGTTCAAAAAAATAAATGTCCAAAGACACAAATTAGGAAGATGTAAGCTTCTTATAATCGAGTCTTGAATATCTTGAAATGTCACATATATTGTATTCTTTTCTCAAAAATCTCTAAGGCTAACCCAGATGAAAGGCGAGTGGAATTAAACTGTACCTCCTGTAGGAGTGGCAAGATGATACTGTAGAAAAATATATGGGATGCAAGATATTATTCTGCCCATCTTTGGGAAATAAAATTTGTAATAGCCCACCCTCTAACCAGAAAAATGTGAATATCCTCCTACATGGAAAATAAATGAATCTCTTTCCTAAAATCCAAAAGACTCATTCCCATCATGGGATTAGTTCAAAGTCCAGGATCTCAGCCTCTAAACCAAAACAAAGTTTCAGTAGGCTCTTTGGGCTCAATTCCTTGAATAGAGCTCCTTGAATGTGGTTCCTTTCAATCTGAAGACCTGCGTAGCAAAAAAAAAAAAATGAGAAAAAATCCTCTGCCTATATAGTTAATATACAATGTGACACAGAGATAGAATAACCGCAATAGATGCTCATATGTAAAATATTGAGAGTCATATTACTAGTGAATAACTAATTTATTAAAGATTATAAAATCCAGCCAGAGATGTATCACCAGTTTCTTAATAAGGACCCAATCCTGCTCCCTGGGAATAAATCTCCGTGGCTCTTAGCTACAACCACTTCTAGGCAATTGGTTTTATATTCAGTGTCATATTTGCTTCTTAATGAGAAATTATCTGTGTTTACATCTAAGTATCCTTTTCAGCCTAATGAAGTTGAAGATCTAAAGGCCTCTTTTTATTTTGCACTAACTCCCTGTGTGATTTTGGCTGGGAGTTATGGTTATCTGGAAAAAAAAAGCCTTAAGATTCTTAGAAGATTCTTTTTCTAATTGAAAAGATTTATTAAGCATACCCTTCAATATTTCTCTATGCTTAGCAAAAGATCTTACAGCCTCATCCTAGAAATGATAGTATATCCTGAGGCCAATTTTTTTCCTTTGAAAGTCCTTTGTCATTTAGAGAGACTAAGGTGGGGAAGGGGAGTCCATTTTTTATTGAACCTATAGAGCTGTGACTCCTTTGTGTTTACTCTAAATTCTACTTGAACACTAAATAACTTCACTTTTAGTTCATATTTCTTTATCTGTATTCAATTTGACCTTTGGCTTCTGGAAATTCTCTTGTCTGAATTCTTTTCCACCTACATTTGATCTTGGACGTTTCTTCGGCTTCGTCCATTTTCTCTCTTCCTCTAGCTCACTCCCCCTCATCTCCCGTCACACTAAGCTTTTCTAAACTATTTCCAAATTAGGTAACGTTTCCAGGCGCACTTCTGGCACTCCATATTATCCATTCAGGTCACTTACCACGCTACCTCCATTTTAACTTAATTAGCTTCTTCACGTTATAAATGGTAAACTGTAAGAGGACAGATATCATGTCTGTTTATTTCACTGTTCTATCTCCCTAGAACGGTGTCTGCTGCATTGTTCAATCAATACTTGTTAAACAAATGACTGACAGAGGGCTCATTGGACTGCACACTAATTAACTTGTGTGGTAAATACAGTTTACTCATGTTCCCTACCCTACTATTCGCCTGCCTCTCCCTCCATCTTGCACCCTCACAGCCTACCATATTAACACAAGGTAGGCTCCTATACTTCAACTCTGAAAAATGGAAGATATGGAAAAGCATAAGCACTTGTTTCCCATATTTTAAAACATTCAAATTAGATGAAGACGCCCATCAAACAAACCTAGGGAATCTATAGTTACTATACACTACCGAAAGATGGTCTGGAAAGAAGGACACAGTTAGATGTGAGAAAACGGGTAGCACCTTCCTCCCCCACCTTCAAAGTTCTAGATATAAAAAAAGGTTCGTGGCTTTATATTTCCATTCTGTGTCGTAACTTCCCAGTTGTCACTAACTGTACATTATTTTTCATTTATTAGTGCTGTCTCTGTCTTTGATCACAGAATTCTGAGTAGGGTTTTGTCTTTAGCAAGCATTCTACTTCCATTTTATTTACTGGTTTCTGATTGATTGCTGAGCATTTTTCTCCTCTCACCTCAGACTAAGAAATTGCAAAAACATGTCTTATCTTTCTACGTGCTTTACCTCTCCCAGCACTAAACTAAATACAGGACAGGTCTTTCAGTAATATCTTGATCATGAAGTATCATAATCCAAAACTTGTACTTATTTCTTTTTTTTATGACGAATATGTCTATGTGAAGATCTCTTTTGCTACTTTTAGGGGAAAAAATATTCATGGCTTGTCCATGGGTCACAGAGGACTGTTGTAAGACCCAATCCAGAAAGCGACTGTTCAAATCCCTTACGTATTTGTGCCCCCTGTGGTGTGTAGGGTGAGTGGATATCTTAGTGCTTTCTCCCATCATCCCAAAAGAAAAATAGGACACTCATTCATAAATGCACTCACAAATACAAACCCATGCTTATACATATAAGATAACCTAAAAGTCTCTGAGGCGGCATATCAAATTTTAATCTTCAGATTGTTGACCTCAGTGTGGTATGGCTAGTACTAAATCTATTGTGATCATTTTAATGTTTTACATCCTTAGCATTATAAATCTTGACCTTCAGAAAAAAAAACTAGAATCATTTTTGGGAATGTAGTGTAAGGGGCTCAAAATTAAGCTTCCACGGCTCTTTCACATTATTTTCTTACCATGAGTGTCAACTCTAGACTCTCTATTCCAAGTTTTAATCTTGACCTTTTCAATTTCTTGGAAATCCACTCTTTTCTCACCTCCCTCTCTCTTCTCCACCAGCTCCATTTCTCACCAGCTTTACTCCCTTTATAGGCTTTACTCCCTAATAGTTGTACCTTGTTCACCACTGCCTTACATCTTGGAGGTTCTGGTCCTAGAAATGTTTACAAAGACAGAGTAAAGAACAGAGAATGCAGAAAATCAGCAGGCAAAAAACAGACCCAAGACCAAAAGAAGCAGTCCCAGGGTTAAACACAGGAACGCAACAAACAGGCATAAGATCCAGTTCACAGAGTGTGTGAAAAACAAACACAGAGCCTAGAGAAGTAGAGTGGAAATGTGCTGTCCTTGTCTTCTCCAGGGATTAGAGACAGGCTAGAATAGAGAGCCTGGGAACTAAGGTGTCCTATGGGCTTCAGGTCTTATGGCCTCAAGTCAGTCTAGGACATGAGCAAGGATTCAAATAAATTAATACTTGTCCAGTTTAGAAACTTACACTTTTGCTCATTAGTGGTGGCTTAGGAGTTGTGGAATCCAAGATGATAGCATATGTGAGTCTCAGCAAGGTCTTGATCTAGCTTGATTAGTAATTTAATAAAAAACAAACAAAACCAAAAGACAAAAAAATAGAAACTCTGACAATTTTCAGCTCTACCATTATCCAGGCCCAGTCTAGAACTTCTAAAACTTCTTGTTCAAGAACTGTTTCATTTTCTTCTGAATCTCTGCCAGAGCTTGTTTCATAGAAGATGATCAAGAAATGTCTGTTGAATTAAATGAATCTGAATCTAGCCTTAGATAACAAAACCCAAGAGACATTTTCCACTATGACTTCCACCACCACTTTAATTTAGGTCTTGCTTGGCAGTTCTCTCCATCTTCCCTCAGTGGTGAATCATCACTAACTTTGAGTTTAGTCCATTATATAGAGTACAAGCTAGTAATCTATTTGTGTGGGTCAGATTTCTCAGACAAAGTACATGCAAGTCTAAAATCATAGATAGCCATCCTGGGTACAGTCTTATCCTTCTAACAGGAAAACCCTCCATACAACCTCTCATTGGTCCAGTGAGGAAGTCTATTTTCAATGTCTAATGGCCAAAAACCTAGGACTTACCCCTTGTTTCAGTCATCCCTTCCTTTGTCCTCTAACAAAATATTTAGCTGTTCTAGAAATCAATTTCTTTATGAAAAAAGAATAATAACTTGGAAATGTTTAATTTAAAGAAGAACTCTGAAGAATAAATGGAGAAACAATTATTACCTTACTGTAGGGAAAATAAGTCTCTGTGACTCTACAAAAGTTTCTCTCTGATTAGACTGAGTTACAAACCCAGGCAGCTTCCCATCATGCTAAAATAGAGATTTTATTAATTAATTAAAACTCATTTATTTCAGCTCTTTCATTCAGAACATATTTATTGCATGCCTATTATAAACTAGGAGCTTTGCAGGTGATAGGAATGCAATGTAAACAAGGCAGATGCTAACCTGGTCCTCAATGACATACGAAGATAGACATTAAACAACTAAGTATACGAGCAATCACCTTATTAAAATTGAGATAAATCCTGAAATAAAAAGCATATTGTGCAATAAGTATGTGTATGAGATACTAATCTAATATACAAGATTAAATAAAAAATATCTGAAGAAGGATTTTTAATTAAAGCCTAAATAGTAACTGCCAAACAAAAAATAAAGAGAAAGCGCAAGTGGTAGAGACAAGAAAAAATTTGATGCATTTGGGGAGTGAAACCAGGCAAGTATGGTGATGTACTGTCTTAATTTATTAAGAGCAGTATCAGTCTGCCCCCTTGTGTCATTTTCTCCAACTTCTCCAAAATACAGAGCTAACTTCATTAAGATTCCTGGAATTTTTTTCAACTGAATATATAGAAGAGACAGTTGAGTTTAAAACAAGTTGAGTTTAGGGTAACTAAGACAACAATTAAAATAATATACTATGGAATCTAAGCTAGATAGAGAAGGAAGAAAGGAAAAGTTAGGGTGGCATAGAGGAAGGGGTTTATGATAAGTTTGAATATGCATGAAACCATTTTCTTACTATGTATTTTCATAAGACAGAGTATAAGATTCCCTAGGACTAAGTTTCTGCCTTCAAGGCACTCATAATATAGATGTGGACAGATAAATACATAAGCAAATAAGTGTGACAGTTTAGAATAGTGGCATGAGTAGAGCAGCACCTGCATGTGTCTCTTCTGAACTGTCGAAAGGGCACTACGGACAGCAAAGAAAATGTCAACACACACACACATCTATGCACACATAGGATCTTATCTTATTATGCCAATTTTACTCTTTACTTCTTGTTGTTATCTGGTGTCCAGTCAGCTCTGACTCCTGGCATGAATGAGTTTTCATAGGGTTTTCAAGGTAAAAAAGACAAGGAACATAGAGATTGAGAAGAGAAAATGCAGCAGTGGTTTACCATTGCCTTTTGCTGCATAGTTTGTTTGTCCAACCCACATGTGCTTGGGTCCCTAGCAAATCACCAAGTGCCTACAAAATGTAAGCACCTTTGGGGCTTTACTTCTTACTCCCAAGTAATTTAATATGTCCATCTTGATTAAATGTATAGCTTCTTTCTAGTGGAGATTTTAGAAAATAGATGTTTTTGTCCTGGGATAGTTTCTTAAGAGAAACATAGATGGCTCTCACCCAGCTCCACCCAACACACAATACATTCACGTCAAATTTTATTTTTTTGTAAAATAACAGGACACTGAGTAGGACAACAAAAAAGAAGAATATTACTTCTGAAATTACTAGCTTGGTTAGGGAAGTGCAAATGAAGTGAAAGTAAACATAAATGAAGTGTGAATAAATGTAAATTAAGTACAAGGCTCTGAGTCTCATGGAAGATTGTTCTTTTCATTAAATCTTCCATTCCCGGCAGTGATCCTGAGGACAACAGTTATGTATGATTTTGAGGACAATAGAATTATTGAAGAGTTTCAAGGCATAAAGTGACACAATCATATAAATTGTAAAATGATCACTCTGACTTTTATAGAGTGAGTGGATTGGATGAAACAGGGCTGGAAATCCTTTAAAAAGATAACTTTGAAATACTCTCTGAGAGACAAATAATAGATAAGTGTCCACACCAGGTCGATGGCCATGACTAAGGTAAGAATGCAACGTATTTATCTACTGGAATGACTTATAAGCACCTCAAAGTTAAATATTCAACTCAAATATTGAGATAATTTTGTTGGAGATGATATAGGATAAATCAAGAAGAAGCCACAGGTTTTTGGCTTTGGAATTCATATTTGCGATGGTGCCACTTACCATAAAGGAAAACAGAAAAGGGAGAGTACTTTTTACGGAGGAAATTAGTAAGTTTCCAGGTCAGTTCTGGAGAAATTAAGTTTGAGAAGTTTGTAAGCCATTCAAGTGAGTAGATACCTGGGAAGCAATCAGATAAAAGAATTCAGAATCAGACAGGCCTAAGTTTGGATCCTAAATCTACTAATTGTTTTTCTGTAATCTTTATAATTCTCAGTTTCCTCATCTGTGAAATTAATTAACTAATATTACTCTCATAATTATTTTTAATTAAATATATTAATACTTGTAAAATATGGACCAAGGGTAGTGAAAATTGCTTGGAGCACACAATTTAAAATAGTTAAAGAAGATAATCAACTCTGTAATGTGAGATGAGCAGCAGTGAAAAAATAAAGCAAGTAAAGGACACAGGAAAAGGGATTAATAATGTATAGCATCGAGAATAAAGTGTGAAGCAGTGTTTGATAGGTGTAGTAGAGAGAATTGATAGCAACTTAAAGAGGGAAAGCAGGAGACTTTTTTTAGTTCAGAAACTGAGAAACACAGGAGTGAGTTGCATGTTAGGAAATACTAACCTTCAAAAATCTCAAAATTAGCAATAAGAAAGATGTAAAACTTAGTCTTAGTACTCTTCTACACGCATCATCACCTTCTTCGTACAAATGGTGAGAAAACTAAACCAAGAAAACCCTTGGTGTTCTAGAAGTCTCAAAGAATTTCTTTCTCCCTTCTCACTCCTGCCTATACTTTGCACATGGGTAGGACTCTAAAATTTCAAATTAGTAGGAATTATAACCTTATTTTTATGTCTTCCTATGTTATATTAAATTTAACGTAATCAATTTTACCTCAATAGCCCCTTCAGTGGCCCTCCCCACTCCTTATTTCTTTTGCAAAGAGAAAAGGAGAATAAATTTGTCCTGGATCTGCTTGGTCTTCACTCCATAAACAACAGGATTTAGAGCAGGAGGAATAGCCACATAGAGGTTGGCAAATAAGATGAGCACATTTCGAGGGACACTGTGCCCAAAGCGATGAGCAAGGATGGAGAAGAAGGCAGGTGTGTAAAACATAAGGATAACACAGACATGAGAGCCGCAGGTGCTAAGGGCCTTTTGGCGGGCACCCTGGGATGAGAGTTGAAAGACAGCACGGAGGATGAAGGTATAGGAAACAGCAATAAATATCACATCTGAGATGACAGTCATAAGAGGCACAGCAAATCCATACCAAATGTTGATGGAGATGTCAGCAGAAGAAAGGCGAGCAACCCCTATATGCTCACAGTAGGCGTGTGGGATGACACGTGTCTCACAGAAGGGTAACCGTTTTAGCAGAAAAATGTCTGGTAGGATGATGGAGAAACTCCTTGCAACAATGCTCATCACAAGCTTGATGATCATCTGAGGAGTCAGGATGGTGGTGTATCTCAAAGGAAAGCAGATTGCCACGTAGCGATCAAATGCCATGGCCAATAGAATGGCTGAGTCTACTACAAAGCTGAAGTGGAGAAAGAACATCTGGGTGAGACAGCCGGAGAAGGTTATTTTCTGGGAGCCCATCCAGAGGTTACTGAGCAATTTGGGCACTGTAGCAGTGGACAAGATGAGATCTGTCACAGCCAGCATAGAGAGGAAGAAAAACATGGGTTCATGGAGGCTGCGCTCAATTGCAATGAGGTAGAGGAGGATGCAGTTGCCCACAATAGCCACAACATAGATGACACAAAAGGGAATCCCTATCCAGATGTGGAACTTCTCCAGGCCAGGTATTCCAACAAGGATAAAGGAACTTGGGTTGTAACAGCTCAAATTATACATAGTCTCTTCTGGGTTTTGAGTCCTGAGAACAAATCAGCTGTCAGAATGGGCTATGAAAGATAACAGTTCTACACTGGTGCTGCACATGGTTGAGGACTGCAACTGTCATATTCGGGGTTCCTACCTGAAAAGCACCTCCTGTCTCCTGGATGAGCTAGCACCTACGGAATTGACTTGCCATTGCCCTTTTTATTTCCCATTGGCCCTTCATTTCTTTATATATTATATATTTCTTAATAAACCATAGGAATTTTTTTTTTGGTTAAGCAATTTCATATGATTAAATCTAAATAACTGTGTCCCTGTCTTAATGCAGATTATGTAAAATAGGCCCCCGTCCAAATGGGAAAAAAAAAAGTGTGTGAAGAGAAGAAAGGAGGTGTGTGTGAGGGAGGGAGGGAGAGAGGGAGAGAGAGAGAAAGAGCGAGAGAGAGAGCAAGAGTGAAAGAGAGAAAGAGAGAGAGAGAATAAAAATAGTACATGAGGGAGTAACTGACCTTTACAGAGCAAATGTTATGTTTCAGAAAATGGATTTTATAAAACAAGCTGAAGAATTTCAATGAAGCAGTAGAAAAAAAATAATGAAAAAAGAAGGGAACAAAAAGATATTCCAGTGCTGTGGGAGGTATGGGAGGTTTTGTAACACAGGTATTAAAATGCAGTTCAGATTAGGATGGATGCTTACTGGGATGTGAATATATGTGAACACATTTACCAGAAAATGCACAGGAACAAGAAAGAAGCATTCCTCTGACTCAGGCAGAGAGCAGTGATTTCAGAGGATGATTTACGTCTTCAAGGGTAATACCCTAAACTTTGTAGGATCTCTGTTTCCCACCATTAGTAAAGGAGACAGCTCTAACCATCAGTCAGACTGGCAATGCTTCCATAATAGATAACAGCCAAAATTATTTGGCTTAGGCAAAGTTAAGCAGAGTTGATTCTCACCTCTTAGAGATGAAATAAAGAACAACCAAGTTTCACCACAATGTTTTCATTTGTGGTCTGCAGTACTTGGAACTGGTCTTTGGGAATTTCTAGCTTTGCACTAAATAGAGTCTGCCTTTGGAGGTACCTTTTTGTACTGAAAATATCCTTTAAGATTTAATTCCATTGTGTGATCTATTTTATAAAGTATTTTTTTTTTTGGTTAAATTATATTTTATTTTAGCTATATTTGAAAGGAAATCAGCAACAGTGATACCAGGGAGTGCAGCAATTGGCGAGGCCCAGCATAACTTGAGCCATCCTCAGAACAGTTTTGGAGAGGTTTAGTTCTTACCCTCGCCAATAAATTTACAAAGTCATCCCAACAGCTTTTGAGGAACAAAAGCAGATTTTGTTGGATAAGTCATAACAACTCTATATTATTGCGTTTGGCAGGAATCTGTAGTTTTGTGCAAAAGGAGGGAAGAATGGATTAAGACGTAGGATTTTGTAACATCTTTGCCAGAACCCCAATCACAGCTTTAAATAGTGAGTCTCTCTCATTTAGGGGATGGTTTTGACATTGCCAGAGTCCTTAGTTAGACAAAGTGAACAAAACATCTATCCAGAAAGTGGAACTAGCTCTCACTGTGTAAAGGCAGTTCCCGCCCCCACGCCTAAACGAATGAATATTCTAAGTTACCTCTCCAGGTATGATATGGACTAAAATCCCAGAGACACTGATCTTATTAGAATAACGATAACAACAGAGTTCATATCACCTCCTGTGGTATGAAAAGCAGGTAGACTGAGAAGCCCCAAAATCTCTGTATAATTTAGGCTAGATTGCAACTCGGTCTCTTGGAGCACAGACTCACTGCCACCTGACAAGAAGCACATTTCCTCAGGGTTATGGGAGTAAACTTAAAGGGGAGAAAAATGAAACACTAATCATTAAAACTAAAAGAGAAGGAAGTGCTCAAGAGAAAACATCTAAACCAAGGTCTTCTGCTGCAGTCAAAATCTATTCAGACTTCAGTTCTTCTATCCAAAATGCTTCTTTCCTGATGAATTCCCTGCTGTATAACTGGTTACTTTAGTTGGTCTCACTTGAAATCAAGTTTTCTGCTAGCATCTGTCAAATTATGGAATCATTGCTGTCAGAATAACTCCTTCCACCCAGAGACACACATTCAAGGGCACAACCTTAGTGCCCTTGGACACTAGGTAAATGCAAGGATACCTTATCGGATAAAATCACATAGCCAGTGTAAGGTTTACTTCTTCCCTAATTGAGTGTAGTTTTCAACTCACCAAACTGTCTTCTTTCTCTTGCTCTATAGAACTAATAGCAAGTATCTATTTAAAAGGAAACAAGTAAAGTTTTAAGCTGGGAGAAGTTCT
Organism: Pteropus medius; assembly: GCF_902729225.1. NCBI lineage: Eukaryota > Metazoa > Chordata > Mammalia > Chiroptera > Pteropodidae > Pteropus > Pteropus medius. The sequence continues at coordinate 764,236 of NW_024352784.1, forward strand.
GTAAGAGGTGAAATGAAAACATTTATGCTTTTCCTGTATACCCAGGAGATAGAACTAGATCATATGGGACCCTCCATTTCCCATTCCCAGACAAGGAATGAAATCAACCATATTAACTCCTTTCCCTTGAGATGGGATGTAGCTTGGTGATTTTAGTAGGCTGTAGAGATTGAGTCCCAAGGAGAGTCTATTGACTATTCAGACACAGTCAGTTGAGATAACTTCTCAGATGCCTAAGTATGTTCTTGTATTTGAGGTATTCTTTAATTAGTCTATTTGTATAAACTTGTACCAATACTGTAAAATATAATCAAAATTTTCTAGTCTTGATATTGGAAAGTAAGACCTCCAACTTTTTCTTTAAATTTTTTTTAGCTATTCTTTGCACTTTGCATTTCCATATAAGGTTCATAAGCATTTTCTCCACACACACACACACACACACATACACACACACACACAAACATACACACACATGCACAAACATACATACACATACATACACATATGGTTTTTATTTTTATATTGAATTTATATATTAATATGGAGATATTTGATGTGTTTATAATACTGTATATTTATGTTATAAACATGATCTAAGCCTTCTTTTAATTTCCTCAATAATTAGTTAAAACACTAACTTAAAAGATATATGGCTCCCCATGTTTATTGCAGCATTATTTACAATAGCCAAGATATGAAAACAACCTAAGTTTTCATTCATGAATGAATGGATAAAGAAAACATGTTATAAATATAAAACAAAATATTATTATTAAGCCATAAAAATAATAAAATCTTGTTATTTGTGACAGTATAGATAGACCTTAAGGACATGATACTTAGTGGAATAAGTCAGACAGAGAAATACAAATACTATATGATCATATTTATATGTGGAATTTAAAAACAAAACAAAACACCAAGCTCTTAGATACAAAGAACAGATGGACGGTTGTCAGAGGTGGGGGCGGGAGGTATGCAAAATGGGTGAAAGTGGTCAGAAGGTACAAACTTCCAGTTATAAAATAAATAAGTCATGAGGATGTAATGTACAGCATGGTGGCTATAGTTAATACTGCATTGCATATTTGAAAGTTGTTAAGAGAGTAGATCTTAACAGTTTTCATCACAAGAAAAAATTTTCTATGTATTTGATGGATGTTAATTAGACTTACTATACACATTTTGCAATGTATACAAATATTGGATCATTAAGGTATACACCTGAAACTAATATAATGTCATATGTCAATAATAACTCAACAAAAAGTAAAAATACTATTTTTTGTTGAATGCAGGATATGGGTTTTCTATAGCTATTATCATAAATTACCAGACTCCATGGCTTAAAACATCACAAATTTATTATCTTACAGTTTTGTAGTTCAGAAGTCTAGCATAGGTCTCACTGGGCTAAAATCATGATGTTAAGAAGGCTGCTTTTTGTTCTAGAAATTCTAGAAAAGAATCTCTTTCTTTGTATTTTCCAGCGTCTAGAAGCCCCTTCCTCCATCTTCAAAGCCAGCAATGTTACTTCTGCCTTTCTTCCATGCTCACATTTCCGTCTGACTGTGCTCTTCTGCCTTCTTCTACCACTTTTAAGAATCCCTGTGATTACATTTGGGCCACCTTGGTAATCCAGGACAATCTCCCTATTTTCAAGTCTACTGAGTCTATGATAGTCATCTGAAACATAATTTACTTCGCCATGTAACCTCACATAATCATGGGGGTTTAGGATGAGGACAGCATTTGGGTGGCCATTATTCTGCTTACCACACCAAGTTTCATAATTTTTAAATTATGTGTGTGAAACTCACTATTTTTGATTCATTTTAATCTCTAGATATGTTAGTCACAATAGGTACATTTAAATGTCTCATTTTGTTTTGCTAATGTCATCTTGCTTCTTAGTTAATATTTTACATATTGAGGCTATATTGATATATACAGATACATTTCCATATATCCTGGTAGTTTGCAGTGTCACTCTGAATGGGAACCCCTCTGACCTCTCTCTTTAAATTTCTTTCTGTGTTCTTCCCTTCAGTTACCTCATCTTATTCTCCTAGGCTCTCTGTCCTGAACCAAAGCTTAGTGTGGTGGCTTCGGATCCTGACCCAGTGATGATTTCATGGATATTACAGATCCAGTTACTGAGACAGAAGGAAGATGGGTTAAGCTCCTGATTGCAGAATGTATCTATATCCTTTCACATCTCTGGGCAAAAGTCCCTTTCCATAAACTTCAATTCTGGAAGGTGGTTTGACAGCAGCTTTTGGGGGTGTGTGTACGTACGTGTGTGTGTTTAGTTTATGTTTTTGATCCAGAATTGTGTCCACCACTTTTGGCTGTAAATAGTGACCTTAGTTTTAATCCTCTATGTGAAAGAACTTGTTAAAATCCTGTAGGAGCTAATTTTTTTCTAGGCTGCCACTTTCTTTTTCCAAATCTGTAACTTATAATATCAATGGATTTATGAACTCCCTGAACCATAATCCATCTTTTATTTATTTTTTCTAGTTCACAAAGATGTAATTAGTGTTTCAGGAACCACAATGCCACAATCGTTGTTTTCCCAGAGCTTGAAAACAAATGTTTTGTCCCATTTTTCTATTAAAGTGAGAGAAAGTTTCATTCTTATTATTTACTTTTCATAGACTAAAGACAAAGTACCTGTGTTCATTTCTAAAATGACCACTGTTAAACCTCTCAGCTCCCTTTCCTCACAAGGGAATATCTTTAGGTGTTGGAAATGTCATAGAGGAATATTTATAGTGGTCAGAAGAGTCTTCTCCTGCCTTCTAAGACATCCCAGTAGCCATTTTCAGGTCTGCTTTGAAGTAAACATTTGGATAATTTCCATTTGGGTCATAAACAAACCCTGAGCTCTTTTTTTCATTGAGATTACTTGTTTGACTCTACACCCTAGGATCCAGGCAATCTTCCCAGACACATCTGCTTCCCAGTAGTATTTCCCCAAAGAGAAATTTTGGCAGCCCAAGACATCAAGAGCAAAAAAGTTACATGGATATACATTCCTAATAATAAAAGTATGCACAACTGTCACTTGCCTCTAATCCGCAGAATGATCACATTCAAAATAGCATTGACTTGGATACAGCATCACATCCACTGCAGAAAAAACTACACACTCAGGTGAATTATAGAGGGCCTGTGTGTCTTTTGACATTGTGAGGAGGAATACTGAGGATTGACTTGGAGGAAATGGGGTTGATGGGTCAGAGATGAGGGCCAGGCACTTAAGAATTGTCGTGTGTGTGCATGTTTGGGGGGGACACATGAAACTAAGAACATGGGACCTAATAGTAACCACACTTCTGAAAAGGGATCAGAACATGATGATTTGAAAACCCTGTAACTTCTTCTTACCCCAGTAGCTCTGAACTTCTGTCAGCTCTGAAATAACAAAAATTTCTATGATGTTGTTAGAGGCAAAGGAGGAAACACTATCTATTTATACCTACCAACCATCTATTTATCATTTCATCCATCCATGTACACACACATCTCATTGATTTTCTGTGGAAAACTCTTACAGAATCTAGGAATGGATCTGTGTGGTCTTACAGAAAAGCAACATTGAGAATAATTGATACATTCCCACCCTAGAGAGTCAAATGAGTTACCTGAACTGAGAAGGTACATAGCAGAGGGAAATACAGGTAGGCTATGAGTGCTAAGATAAAGATTAGACCAGGTTTTGACAGCATGAAGAGATTAGCAGTCAGAATGAAGATGGCACAATATCATTAAGCAAAATGAAAGCTCATTGAGATCCCATACTGATGAATGCAGGTAATATATTATTTCAATAATGATCTCAGGTCCTCAAATGAAAAGTCTTCTGATCACTATTAAAGGATGGCCCTAAATACCCGCACATTATCCTTGGATGGTCTTACAGGTTAAAGGTTCCTTATGTTCAGGGATTCTCCTGAACCCACCCAAACTTCCTACTGTGAATACAAATCTGCTTCATTGATGGTCAAGCAATCCCAGGGTCCCAGAAACACAAGATGGTGTGATTGCTACTCAAAGGTTCAGGTGATGAGGAGGAGAAAGGCCTAGAATTGATTTGCATAGAGCAAATCTATACTTGGTGACCGCCGGACATTTTTGAGTCCAAGAAACTGTCTCCGGCAGTTTGTAAGTAAGAGAATGTGTAACTAGGAGCAACAGAAAATTTCATTTTCTTTTCAACAGAAGGTTTTATTTATGGAGGCAGGAGCCTCTGTTAAAAGGCAGATGGCCCTTGGTGTATAGATTCTTCTATTGTGTATAAAAATTCAGGTCTTTCCTTGTAACGAGGTACTTCATACTGAACTGGAGGATTGAGTATTCCAGCAAACGAAGACATGACTGTCCCTGGAAAGTCAGTTTTTCAATAATTCAAGAGTGCACATTACTAGTGACTCAGAGCCTCAGTCAATCTAGCAATGGAGTCGGGGAGGGGGAACCGGAAGGCAGAGGTCAAAGGGAAAATTTATATTTCCTTCTTTTCCACGGATGAGTGCTAAGATATAAATGCACATGCACACAAAGAGAGACAGTGGGAAAATCCACCTTGGATTCCTTGTCTCATCAAAATTCATCCAAGATGGGGCAGTTGGGAACTTGACAAAACAGCACAAACAGCACACTTTTTTTTTTTTTCCTAGCTCTGAACTTGATTGGAGAAGAGGTAAGAATAAAAATGCAAAAAGACATGGGGATCCCACCAAGCCCTGAATGCATGCATTGCAGAAATAATGCCCCCATCTCATGAGAAGAAGAGACTTTTCTCTTTGTTCCTGAGAACTCTCGCTTCACTGCAAAAGGCTGACCTGGGCAACAAACTCTTACCTACACCATTGTTAAGAAATCCCACAGTTGTGCTTTTGACTCTTACTATATACTTGTGAAAAATAACTTTTAAATGCTGGGAAAACAAAGCTAATATTTAAATTCCATTTCAATAAAATAGAATTACTGCAGTAAAATAATAAAAAAAATAAGAATAGACAGCTGTACAGAAACATTTATTTTCCTATTAGCTAAAATTTTGAAAAACTATAATTCTTCCAAGTTATTTCTTAAAGCAAGAGTAATAATGCTGAAAGTAAACTAATATGTATTCTTAAAATCATTTATTGTAGTCACAGTGAGAGGAAGCCAAAAAATGAATAGATAACATACTGGATTATTGCTTATGTTCAAGAAATGACAGAAATTATTAAAAACATTCTGTTTAATTTTCATACTACTACATGTGGTAAATTTCTTTTTTCTTTTTACACATGAGAAACTGAATCCTGTAGAATTGAGTTTACTTGATTAAGGCCAATATGTAGCAACACCAGAATTACAATAAAATTCTGTCTCACGCACACGCTCATCTATCACTGGCAGAGCTGCAGTAGCCTTGACTAGCAGCATGCGGTACCTGATATTTGAAAAACGACACTTCAGTAAAATGACCCTAGTGCTCCCGAGAACACAAAAACCTCTTTTGCGAGACACTGACAGAGCTTCTATTTTTGGTAACTAGTAGAGCAAATATTTATTATTAAGTTGTGACACTTAGATGTTTCATACTTAATGACATTTATCTTCTCACCATGATCCTCACAAGACTGCAGTTTTTATACCAGGATTATTTTAAGAAAATAAAGTCAGCATTCAAGTGTTATTCAGGGTTATGCTGTAGATATTTGGAGAGACAAGACTTGAACTCAGACACTGTGGACACAAAACCTCCAATTAGTACATATTATTTATGAAATTTTCTCCTTCACTCCTTGATAAATAAGGATCATCATGGGTAAACAGACACTTCCCTGACGACAAATTTTGTAGTGAATGACTCCTATACAAGGTCTTCAATAATATACAAAACTAGTTGAAAAGCTTTCCTTCATCTTTTCAGTCAGTGACAGAGGACATGAGATTGTAAAAATTGGGGAGAGGTGATTCTTTAATACTGGTCTTTCATTTTAAAGCATTAGTCACTTTCCCTGGGAGTGCGAAAAAGGATGAATTAAGATTCTCTACTAATGCAAACAGGATATTAGGAAAAATATGACAAAGGCAAATTGTATACTCTGTTGATAAATGGAATAAAGGAGGGCAGCAAAGAAAATATGGTTAGAATGGTGCAGATAACCTAGTGTATTAGATGCACCCAAGGTCAGAGGCACACACAGAAGTGGGTGAGGGTGTAAGAGGTTAAGAGTTTGGAGAACACAGTGCTATGGGGGCAGCACATTTCATTGGACTGAAATATGGAAAAATTTCCTGGGAAAAGGAACATGAAGAGAATTTGTAAATGAGAAACCCATGGCTTGTGACATTGAAAAATGAGACAGTGCCAGCATTATGACCTATGAAAACCCCAACACGACAGGGAGGAACATTCAGAGAAAGGGTTATTATCAAGGGATTGGGGGAGGAAGAGTCCTCAAAAGCATTATATTCCAACTGATTCTGTAACCCTATAACCCAGTAACCATATTTAGGTTGATTATCTCAAGAAACCATGCTGATAACTCTAACTTTGTCTAATAAAACCCATAAGTTTGGAGTCAGGACATTTTTTACCATATACTCCCAGGATCCAGTCACTTTTCATTGATACATCTACCTCCCAGTAATGTTTTCCTGATGTGATAATGGGTGATCTCAGGACACCATAATCATTATAATTGCTGTTCTGATGTAGATAATTTGTATTGCAAACTAACACATATCTCACTTGTCTCTGATGAAGAAATAGCAACATTTGGATTATTCTCAGGAATATCGAGGATCATGTGAACTGTAGAAAAATCACAAGGTTAGGTGAGGGATATGATGTAGCTTTATTTGTGACACTGAAGAGGAATCTTGAGAATAACATGTGTGGGAACGGGAAGATATTAGTTCTGTTCTTGGAGAGAGGTATAACACTGCAGAAATATAATATGTGTGTGTGTGTGTGCATGCTGGGAGGGAAAACATGAGTCTTAAGAAATGAGACCTGGTTAAAAAAAAAAAAAGCAAAATTCTGAATGAAGGTGAGAATAGAGTGTCTTCATGATATTGTGATTTCTCCTTACACCAGTAGCATCACACATCTTTCAGCTCTGAAATGAAAATAATCTATAATATTAAATATAAGCAAAAGAGCCAGCATTAAAATCTATTTCCTCTCCAGATGAGAGGAAGGACTGGGGACGTGTGATAGTAGACGGAGGAATGAGAGATGAACCAGACACCTAGACAATTCTCTTCACATATGATCATGTTATCAGCACATGATATCCATCCTCCTTTGTCTCCTCTATCCACATCTAGAAACTGAACTCTCCTCTCTATTGTGCACTCACCATTACAAGAATCCCACAGCCACCCACATAACATTCCTCACCATTAAACGTTTGCAGGATCCCTCTCAAATTAGGAACTTTGAACACTCTCTTTCGTTTATTGAAAAAGGTTTTTGGCATCTTCAGAACCAAAATCTTACTCCTAAGGATGACAGAAATTGACACTTATCTCTGTGACATTTTGTCTGTCCAAAACTACTAACTTCCTATTTATTCACCCTATTGAAACATTTGAACCTACTTCTCTGGAGACTGCGAGAAATGAGAGAATAGACTCCTAACCTTGAAGCCGGAAGAAATGTGCTCCTGTCCACCTTCTCAGTTACCCTCTGTCTGACCTTGGGAAACCTTGAATCTCTCAAGAAGCAGTTTATTTCTTCCAAAATAAAATAACTAACCTCTCCCTCTCTACCTCCTAGAAATCATATTAAATTATATGAAATAATTTTTTTAATGCAAAACTTTGATTCCCCAAAACAAATTAATTTGTGGCAAAGTCACTGTATGGATGTGGATTCCCTGGTTATGACTTGAAAGTGTGATTGTAGAACCTGGCCCCTTGTTGTTTGAGACTTGTCAAGTGTCAGTATACTGTCTGAAGAGGACCAAAACCTTTCAAGTCTGCTTCTCAGTAGAAAGGCCCTCAGAATAACATCTGAGATTTTATGATCACTGGGAAAAATTATAACACTTGGAAAAGAAGACATTATGAGCATCATAGTAAGTGTGGTCTGAGTTTCACGTGTCTGAATAGGCTGATGCAGCCAAGTAGATGTGCAAATTTAGGTACAAGGATGCTGCCTTTACATTGACCTACTCATAAAAGATAAAGCAGCTATGAAATATAGTAACCTGAGTTCGATATGGGCATGCAAGATGAATAAAATGTATGAAGGTACAAAATATAACACCTTATTCCTAACTGCTACTAACCCAAACTGCACATTCTGCTCACCCAAAATCCCCAGAATCAAGTTCATTCTTATAGAACACACTAACCATGATTCATGAACAGAAATTTAAGATAAAACTACACTCAAATTTTTCTGCCCTGAGAGATATTTTATTCTAATTAACCACCAAACACCTGTATTGGCTTTAAACCACTTTTCACAGCACAGAAAGACCATCTTTGGTCTCTCACGTGTACCTTTCCATGATGCCATTCACATCCTAGAAAGAAAAGAAAAAACACAAGTCAAGAAATAATAGGCCCTCTGCACTTACAAAGCTTCATCACATCCCACCACCTCCTGATGTGGTGGGAATAGAGATAGTCCCAATATGACAGCCAAAAAGTAAAGAAAAGAGACCCAGACCAATCATTCAGTGTGAGGTTGTCAGGTTTCCTAAAAGGTAGAAATAGCTTTTACATCTGTGAAAGCATGAGGCTTCGAGTACCTGAAGATGGGCTATATTTATGAAGAAAACAGGAGGCCCATAATATTTTCCCCCAGTTCATAGAGTTCCTCATGAGATTATTTGAATAATTAATGGTTTGTCCATGTATTCAGAATAAATGTGAAGTAATATACTATTACTTGTCAAGTATTGTGCCAATATTTGGAGTATCAAAGATGAGTGAGTAATCAAAATGTTTTTCAAGAAGTTTATGTGGCTTCTGCTGGGGGTACAGTCAAAATGTATTACTGTAGGCATTCCTCAAGACTCTCCTCATTTTATACACTAAGTAACCTCATTCGCTCCCTTAAATTCAACACATACGTATGTGCAGTTGACTTCCAAGCTTTTTATTTTTACTTAATTTTGTCCTTTGAATTCAGGTTAACATATCCTTTAGTAAAGAAGCCACAGGAACCAGTGACCTAGTCTCTAAGGCACCTTATTCTTTACTGACCAAGTTGTCTCCTCCCTTATACCTCTTTGTCCATAATGTTACCAATATCCACTTGGTCACTGTCCTAAAAACTGCAGCATTTACCTACACTCCAGTCTCTACCAAGCCAGTTTAGTCCACATTGTTAGCAGTTTCTAGTCATCTGATTTTCCTTGTCATAAAAATTTATTCGTTTGCACAGATATATACCAATATATTTGGTCTCCTTTAACTCAAACTTACTTCCTCCATGATACCAAAAACTAGGCCAACCGCTAGGTCTACAGACACAAAGCAATTGCTTTGCTCTCTGTATCAGGGCTTTTAGCTGTATATGAATATCAGCAATTAAAACTAGATTAAATAGAGAAAAGGAATTTGGGGGATAGGTATAATTTTAATCAAAGCTTAATTCTGAAGCTCAAACATTGTCATCATGATCTGGTCTATGTCATTCTCCAAATTCTATTTGTTCTCTCTATATTGACTGTATCCTCAGTTCAGGAAGGAAACATGAATCTCCTCATATTGACTCTACAAGTAAAGAGAACTTCTCTTCCCAGTTATATCACAAAACTCTGAAGCCTGCACATGGCATTGGTCTGCATTGGATCAGGTGCCCATATTAAAAGCATCACTGTGTTGTTGCTGGAAGAATATAAAGAGATGTTGAATGCAAGTTTCTGTATTTCACTGGAATCAAGTTAGTTTTAATCTGAAGTAGACCACGAAATGATAAGAAGCCTATTCTAACCAGAACAGCAACCATCACAAATAATCTTTAAAAAATACAGTAAGAAAATAGAAAAACTTTAAATTTTATGTTACAAATGTCTGTTTAAAGAAGCTGACTTTAGGAAGAGAACAGTGAAAATTGCAGGCGACATATACAAGCAAATAACCCAGTAATAAATTAAATAGAGTCACATTAACAATTGCATTAAATGTTATTTGTTATTTTCTTAATCCGCCAAGTATAAAGCAGAGATTGTTGGACTAGATAAAAAGCAAGATTCAATTGTTGCTATCTACAAGACTTATATTTTGGATTCAAAGAAACAAATATGGCAAAAGTAAAAAGATAGACGTCTGTCAAGATGGCAGAGTCAGAAAACACTGTGTTCGTCCCTCCCCCCGCCCTCCACAACCATATCAAAATGACAACTAAATTATAAAACAAACACATCCTAGAGAACCACCTAAAGATGAGCTTAACAGAACTCCTATAATTAAGGATATAAAGAAGAAGCCACATCGAGACTGATAGGAGAGGCAGAGACATGTAATGGGCTGGTCCCACACCTACGTGTGGTGGTTATGAAACAACAGGGGTATCTGAACGAGATACTTGAAAGAGGTACTTGAACGAGAAGTCACAGTCCCACACTGGGCTCCCCAGTCTGAACCACCAGTGTCAGGAAAAGAATTCCCACAACAGATGGCTGTGAAAATCAGAAGAGACTCAGATTGGGTGAGATGAAGGACTGCTGTAGAATCAGGCATCCTCTTAAGGGGCCTTAGCACAGACTCACCCACAGACACTTGTGTTAAGCTCCAGAGAAGCTCTCAAAGTGCCAGAGACAAATAGAGAGCAACTGAATTGTCTGGCTTCAACGTGAGGGCTGGAGGGGCAGCTCTCTTGAAGACTAAAGTGCCTACAGGTATCATTGTTTCTTTGTTGAGCCCTGCCCCCACACAACCTGCAGGCTCACGCAGGCACCAAATCTGTTTCCACTAACCTGGATAACACTGATCTTTCCCTACCTTGGTGATCCTCTGATACCCCATCCTATCCAATACAAGCATCTGGCCTGAACCTCTTTCAGAGGTCAGCTTGAGCCTGCACTGACATTCCTAAAACCTCTCAGAGGTTTACAAACCCCAAACAAGTAGAAGCAGAGCTCACTGTGCCCTGTACCTCTTGTTAAGTGGCTGCAAATCTGGCAGTAGTGGCAGTTGGCCTCAGTTCACGGTATAGGCTTTCCCAGGTACCTCTAAGCCCAGTACAGGCAGCTACCAACTACAGATTGCATTGTAGCTTATACCAGGTGGCCCTGGGCTGGATACAGGCAGTGTTTGCCCTTGGCCTGCACCAGAGCCCCTCCAAAGGGGCCACAGAACTAACACATTTGGTAGCCTGATTCAGAGCACACCAGAGCATTACCCAATTAGTGCCACAAATGACACACCCAAAGAGAAGAATAAGCAGATACCAGAGACCTGCTAAAATCTCTGGAGTCAGTCTTTGCACAATAGCTTGTTCACTGATGTCATGACCAGTTGTCACAGCCAGCAGCCTGAGGATTGATCACACCCGCTGATGTGCAAACAGCAATCAAAGCTCAACTATAATAGGAGAGCACACACAATCAACACAAGGGACACTCTTGGAGCACCTAGCTCAGGTGACCAGAGAGACTATGCCAGTGGACCCAACAGGGCACCTACTATATAAGGTCACTCTTTCAAGACAGGGAGGCATAGTGGATCTACCTAATATATAGAACAAACATAAGGAGACAGCCAACATGAGGAGACAAAGAAACAGGTCACAAAAGAACAGGACAAAACTTCAGAAAAATAACTAAACAAAATGGAAGCAAACAATCTACCAGATGCAAAGTTCACAACACTGGTTGTAAAGATGCTTAATGAATGTAGGAAAATAATAGATTATCTCAGTGAGAACTACAACAAAGAGATCAAAAATATTAAAAAAGCAATTTAAAACATAAAAAATAAACAGTTAAAAATGTTAATTACAATAACTGAAATGAAGAATACGTTAGATGGAATCAACAGTAGATTACATTAGGTAGAGGACTGAATCAGAGATGTGGAAGACAAGATAGCAGAAAACACCCATCATGACAGCAACAAGAAAAAAGAATTTAAAAAATGAGGATTGTTTAAGAGGCCTCTGGGACAACAGCAAACATTACAACATTCTCATCATGGGAATAACAGACGAAGATAGAGTGTAAGGGATTAAAAACCCACTGAAAGAAATAATGACTGAAAACTTCCCTAACCTATGGAAGAAAAGAGACCTACAAGTACAAGAAGTGCAGAGAATCTCAAACAAGATGAGCCCAGAGGTCCACACCATAATTAAAAGGCCAAAGGTAAAGTCAAAGAGAGACTCTTAAAAACAGCAAGAGAAAAGCACTTTGTTACCTGTAAGGGAGCTTCCTAAGATGGTCAGCTAATTTCTCAACAGAAACTTTGCAGGCCAGAAGGGACTAGCATGAAATATTCAAAGTGATGAAAAGCAAGGACTTACAACCACAATTACGCTATCCAGCAAGGATATCGTAAGGAGTCGAAGGAGACATAAAAACCTTCTCAGATAAGAAAAAGCCAAAGGTTTTCCTCACCACAAAACCAGTATTTTAAGAAATGTTCAAGAGAATTCTTTAAGAAGAATTTTAAAAAGTCAAACATATGATTAAGAAAATATCACAAAGAAAAAATTCCTCACTGACAAAGGTTAAAACATAATAAAAACAGTGGATCGACCAACACTAAAGCTAGTACAAAGGTTAAAAGGCAAAAGTAGGAAGATCATGTGTAATTATAACAGTAATTTAAGAGGGTATACACACACACACACACACACAAAAGACGTAAAAAATAATGACAAAAGCATAAATGTGGAATTGGTGAGTAAAAATGGTAGTGATTTTAGAATATATTCAAACTTAAACAACCATCAACTTAAAATAGACTGTTGTAAATATAGCTTGGTACATATAAAGCACATGGTAACCACCAACCAAAAATCTACAAGTGATATACAATCAATAAAGAGAAAGAATCCAAACACAACACTACAGTAAATCATCAGCATACAAAAGAAGAGACCAAGAGAATAAGAAAGCTAGAACTACAAAAACAATCAGAAAACAATAACATGGCAGTAACTACATACCCATCATTAACCACTTTAAATGTAAATGGATTAAATGCTCCAAACAAAAGATGAAAGAATAAAGAAGAAGTAGTACATATATACAATGAATGGAGTATTACTTGACCATAAAAAAGAAAAAGAATGAAATCTTAACATTTTATGACAACATGGCAGCGCCTAGAGGGTATTATGCAAAGATCAAATCAGACAGAGAAAGACAATTATATACCATATAACTTCACTTATATGTCAAATCTAAAGAACAAAATAAACAAAGCAGAAATAACCTTATAGATATAGAGAACAAACTGATGGTTGCCAGACGGGAGGGAGGGCTGGAAGTCTGGGTGTAAAAGGTGAAGGGATTAAGAAGTACAAATTGCCAGGTATAAAATAGTCAAGGGATGTAAAGTACAGCATAGTGAATGTAGTCAATAATATTATAACAACTATAGATATGGTATCAGGTGGGTACGAGACTAATTGGGGAATCATTTTATATAGATGTCTAACCACTATGCTTATACCTGAAACTAATATAATATTGAACGTCAACTGTAATTTAATTTAATTTTTTTTTAAAAAAAGATTTAAAAAATACTACCCACCTGGCACTTGAAATAAACTCAATATTATATGTTAGCTGTATTTTAATTATAAATTCTTTAAAAATAAATAAAACCCATTTGGGTATTAATATATCTCTTTAGGGATTACGTAAAAAATATAAATTTTCTGACTTTCAACAATAACAAATAAGGAAAAAGAAAAAAAAATGCAAACAGGAATCATGGGCTAGCTCGTGTCTGTATTAATATTACACAAAATAACTTTAAGAACATAAATATTATAAGAATGAGGGAAATTTTCAGTATGTCAAGAAGATGTAAAAATTAAAATGTACATGCGCCTAAGAGCAGAGGTTCAAAATACACAAAGTGAAATAGAAAGCATTAACAGAATAATTGGACAATTCAATAATAATGCTCAGAGATTTCAATAACTCACTCTCAATAATCAACAGAACAGTCTGTATGAAAACCATTCAGGATGGAGTAGACATGGCTGATACTATAACCAACTTGACTTGACGTGTATAGACCGCTTCACCTAATGAACGCACAATACACATTCCTTTCAAATTCATATAAATATTTTTGGACCTACAATATTTTAGGTATAAAAAAAGCGCCAATGCATTTAAAAGATTGAAATAATAAAATATGTTTTCTGATTATAATGGAATTAAATTTGAAATACACAGAAGCAGAAGTAAAAATCAGCAAGTGTTTTTAAATTAAACAATACACTTTCAAATATCCCAAGGGTTAACAGAAAAAAATCACAAAGCAAATTGGAAAAAAAGTTGAATTGAATGATAATAACAACTAAATAATCCAAATGTATAAAATGAAGTAAAAACCATGTATTTATACATTATAAACTATATCATAAAATATTTTGTCAAATCAGTAGTCTGTTTCCACTTAACTAGTAAAATATAATAAATTAAACCCAACAGACACACACACAGATACATGTATTTGAAACAGTAAAGGCGAGAGCAGAAATCAATGATATAAAAAGGTTAAAAATTAGATAAAATTGATGAAACTGTAAAGTTTATTTTTGAAAAAAATCAATAAATTTTACCAAATATAACTACATTAACCAAAAAATAGAAGTAAAAAAGTAAAATAAATAAATAAAAATAAAACAAAAAAACAAATCACCAAACCCAGGAATAAAAAAGAAGACATTACTGACTACTGTAGAAATTAAAGGAATACCACAGGATTATAATTAACATTATATTTAAAAATCTGACAACTTAGTATAAACAAATTTCTGCAAAGATGTAGAGTACCAAAAATTGACTTAAGAGATATAAATATTCTGAATAAACCTAATACAAGTAAACAAAACAAAACAAAACTATTTTAATCATTTCCAAAAACAAAAGTCCTCAGTGAGATAGCATTACTGGTGAATCTATTGAATAATTAAAGAGTAAATAATACCAGTCCTTCTCAATTGTTTATTCAGAAAATAGAGATAGAGGAGAAAAATCTCAACACATTCCATGAGGGGAAAAAAAAAAACTTTGGATCATGAAAAAGTACCTAATAAATGCTTAACACTAGATCACAGATAACAGGAGCATATAGAATATCAGTGGACACAATGGATCTCCTTATCACGGTCAAATTTTTGCACTACACTTGATTAATTAATAAAAATGAGATTTTCCTTTGCTATTCATGCATTCAATTATCCCTATAACCTCTGAAACAGATGCAGGGAAGGGGTGCTGCAAGGCCGAAGAGATCTTAGTGTCACCACCAGAAAGAACACAGCAACACAGCAGAGAAGGAAGACTTTTATTTCCCTCAAACCTCAGATGCTGGTGCTTCGTCCAAAGTCTTACCTGCAGCGTCTCCATTGTTGACCCCTTTAATCGAGGCTCCACATCTGAGATGAGAACTCTCACCAACTGGCTCTGCTGGACCAGTTCATTTGCAGCCTCCGCCAGGTAATGTAGAGCCTCTCCCTCCTCCTTCTTCAGCTTCTGCACCTCCTTCTGTTCCACACTGTCCAGGGTACCTCTCAGTTTTTTAAACACATTCTGGACACTTTGTATCTAATATTCTACTTGATTCTTCAGGAATGAGAAAGAGAGAGAGGAACTCAGGCAATCAGGCAGAGACTGGGAGTCAGAAAAAGAAGTATTTGATGTGGAAGTTCTCACAGGAAAGGGAGAAGGAAGCAGGGGAGTGATTCTTGGGGAAGCTGACTTTTCCTATTATTTTCTCTCCATCACATTCCAAAAGAATAGCCTCAGCTGTGCTATTGAGACCAACCCTGAGCCAAGGTGGGACACCTGGGTATGGCTCAGCTTTCACACAGCTACCCAGGACAGTCTAGTCTTGCCCACCTACATTATTCCTGAACCCCACACCCACCCTCTAATTACCACTGAACACCGAGGACAGAACCATATGCCATTGCCAGCTGTCATCCTCTGGAAGAGTTAGAGGCTCCAAATCATGGCAGGAATGGTGCACAGAATTCACTAGCCATCCTCACCAGAGTCTGACAATGCTTTCCTCCAAATATCTGTGTTTATTTCTGACATGTTTTTTTTTTTTTTAGCACCCCTAATCAGAGAAAGGAAAAAGAAAAAGGCTAATAAATGACTTTGGACATATCAAACTGTCAGGGAACAAGGAGAAAATGGCTGCTTGTGAGTAACACCCATGGTCCTGCCCAGATTTCTAACTTCCTCAGGAAGTGTCTCCTTCTACCTTCCAGGAAGTTCTCTCTTCTTTGATGTAAGCTCCCAACTTCTCAGCTTTCTGCTTCTCCTTCATCAACCTCTCCATAGCTGCCTGGAGCTTCTTCTGAGAGAGAGGAATAACACTAGAGTCAAGCTATGGGCTTTCTCATCATCAGAATAGAGGATACTGGGGAAGAAATCAGGCTGATGTCCAAAGAATCTAGAGTTTATGGAAACATTGAGAATGGCAATTAGAATCTATGACTTGGAAGAAAACCAGAAGTGGTGAATGTGTTCTTTATACTTAGGTAACAGAAGTCAGCATTCCCTCTCAAAAAGAAAACTGATTCTGTTTGTCCTGGAAGAACACTGATCCTGCAGCAAGGAACTTACCTCTCAATCCATCCAGCTCCCCAGTTACCCCTGTTCAAAGAGGAAATGACAGCTTTGCTTGGACAGCACACATCCACATTAGCACAAAGTACAAAAACATCTTCTTCTGGTTAACAGCCTAGGCTTAAGCACACTAGGCTTCTCCTTTTGTAACTGGGTGGAATGCACAGACATAGTCCTCAGGCCTTGGAAGGTGAGCATAGGAAGAAAAGTGATCATAGGCCTCAGGGCTAGGTAATTTTGCATTTGCCTCTGATTACCCTGACACCTAAGGGCTAGGTGTCAGGGTAATCAGAGGCAAATGCCAATTTCCCATCAAGTATCATTTCCTATTCTGTCTTTCCTCTATCTTGGTTCTTACCTGGTACTCCTGGGCAACCTCCTCCACCAGGAATGTGTGGTGACCACGATGCTCCTGAGACCGCTCGCAGAGCCAGCAAATAAACTTCCCATCCTCCTTACAGAAGAGCAGGAATTTCTCTCCATGATGCACACAGAGATCTCTCTTCCGCTCCTCCTCTGGGCTCAACCTGACCTCCCTGAGCCTCTCTGCTATGTTGGCCAGATGCCAATTAGGCTGTAGGTTTCCAGGCTGGTAACTGATTCGGCACACCGGGCAGCTGCTCTCTCCTTGCCCGATCACAAACTCCTTGCTGTTTGCAGTGATGCAGGCTTGGCAGAAGCTGTGGCCACAGTCTAGGCTCAGGGGTTCTTTCAGGAGCTCCAGGCAGATGGGGCAGGTCACCTCCTCCTGTATGTTCACCAGGATTCCTGTAGCCATCTCAGCTGCTCCCCTGCTCCTACCTGTCCTGACATCTGAGGCTCCTCTTGCTCACAGATCCCTGCCTAGTTGGAAAGGTTAAGAAGTGGCAGAGTTAGACACACAGGAATAAAACGATACTAATTGTGTAGGCATCAAGGTGGGCCAAGACCAAATCCTGAAGGAAAAAGAGAAAAGGTGAAGAACCAAGGAAAGGAGCTTGGTGACCTGGTAAAAAGGCCGACTCATAATTATTTCAAAAGCTTTACTCTGGTCCGTAGGACATAACAAATTTCATTCTTTTCTGTGCAATGATTGCTCTTTTCCTCTACTCTTACTGAACAAAAGGATGACCTGAAGCCTTTTCTACCAAGATCCTTGTGTGACCCACCATCTGTCCTGTGTTTTCTTTCCCATGTCCAAAACACACCCTAGATGTTAAAAGCACCAAAGCACTTATGTGTCTGGGCATTACACCTGCTCTTCTGTCAGCGTGCAATGCTGCCCTGGTAGCAACAGGACTCACACTCTTCAGTTAACTCTCTGCTTTCAGGTTCCTTTCCCAGAAAGACCTGCTCTGACTAGCTTACTTACAGTGTAACCATTGCCATTACTTCCTGTATGTCTTCAGTGATTTCTCTATTTATCATGACATGATGTAGGACAGTTCATTTGTGCCCATGACAAAAGAAAACCCTTTATCGGATGTGTAAATAGAGATATCAAGTGACATACAAAGATCACTTATCTTCAATACACAGATTGGGGATGAACCTGATGTAGGTCTCTTCTTACATCACTGAGTTAGTCAAAGACAAATAGAAGTAACTTAAGGTATCTATCAAATACCCAGAGCCATAGGGGTGTGTAAACATCCAGATCCAGACCAGCAGGGAGATTCTGGGAAGTCCTGTGTTTGTAAATGATGAGATTTTACCTTGGCCCGAATATTTTCCAAGGATGTTGATAGCAGCCAAAATGTATGTATGTAATTGATGACGAAGAGGCAGATAGTGTAAATATACCCACTGAATTATACAAGTATTTCTGTATCTTAAAATACAGAAATATAGATGGAATAAATATCAGTCTTGAGAAAAAAGTCTCAAAATATTAGGCAAGATCAATCGACTAATTATCACTGATGATGAATTATATGCTAGCAACTGCACTAATAGCCATAAACACAAAGATGAGTCTAAACAGATAGCTTAAACCACTATGAACTTGACATTACCATGATATTAGTAATAAATTAAGTAATCAGCCATATATATATATGCGCAAGCTGATGTGAAATGCACTACTAGAAAGATTTACATGTTGCAGAATCGAATAACTGGAGC
The DNA here is from genome assembly GCF_902729225.1 of Pteropus medius. Taxonomy (NCBI): domain Eukaryota; kingdom Metazoa; phylum Chordata; class Mammalia; order Chiroptera; family Pteropodidae; genus Pteropus; species Pteropus medius. The sequence continues at coordinate 783,132 of NW_024352784.1, forward strand.
AGATAAAGGATTGTCCAACAATTCCATCTTGAAAACATAAGGATTGAGAGAAAGCTGAAGAAGATGAGGGAAATGAGAGAGAGAAAAACTGTATAGGTAGAGGAAATGACCTGTTCATGGAATCCTATCAGCTTGTCTAGTTTGAAAACATCAGTGTTTCTGGTCTGCAGAAAACGGCTAGGCCTTTAGTATCACAAGAGCCTGCAGTGACCACGATATATGGCATTGCCCAAATTATGTAAGATTTAGGGACTCTTTTCTAAGAGCAAAGAGTAATTATCCATGCTTTCTTTCCCCTCACAGAAGAGCGGGGACACAATTAGCTCTGCCTCTGGGCTGTGGAATGTTAGATGGATGCAGTGTGGAATTGGGAAGATTAGTAAGATGCACACACAGTTGCCCGGGGAGAGATGATGAGAACTTTCAGAACAAGGTGATGAAGAAAATGGAGAGCAGGGGATGAGAATGAGACATAAGATGAAGTTAGAGGAAAAGACTGGCAGTTAGGTGAGACACCTAGGAACAAAGGGTCAGCATCAGCCTGGGTTTTCTTCCTGTAAACATAATATTGGTTTACTCTTATCCTAGTAAGTTGTGCTTTGTTTTCATTTTTGTTTTCTGGGAAACCGACTGGGTTACAATAAAGTGGAAAGTGAGATGCCTCCCAAGGCCATCTTACTAACAGCAAAAATGGTCTCATGTGTAACGTACGCTTGGACTAGGAAGGCTTTAAACAGACTGTAAACGCCCGTTAGGAAGCAGAGGCCTCATTTTTCATGGGGATTTGTGACTCTTATTAACAACTGTGTACCCTTTAGCCTCTGAAAAGTGTGCTCTTGCGCTTTCACAAGGCAATCAGTGCTTCGTAGCTCTAGGGATATGCAACGTACGGTATTTCACACACTTCCACTTAGTCCGGCTTCTTAAAAGGCTGAGATAACAGGGATAAAGTACCTCCAGTAACACGGTGAAGACATACATCACCGAGAGCTCACCTGAGGCAGCCATGCTGCCATGCTGTCTACTGTCCTGTATCCTCAGCTAAACTAAGCGACCCTGGCACTTTATGTCTTATCAGGTTGCACTGATGGGAACGACCATCCAAATTAAATATGATGCTGGTGGTCAGTCAGAGGGAGTATCACAGAGTAGTAGCACAGTGATGCTCATTCTCCCACCTGGACTCAACAGGCCCTGTGGCCTCAGTCTAGGTTCAGGAGTTTTATCAGGAACACCAGGTAAATGGGGCTATGAAGCAAACGAAGAAAAATCTCAGTAGATGTTAATGTCTTAATGGTTGCCAGAGTTTGATGGTAAAAGAAAGATTTCCTGGATGAGGTAATCAGTGTTTTCCCTTTGCTCTGCACTAGGGAGGAAAAGCTATAAGGACTGTATATAAACAATTTCGGACCAAATAAAGATGTCCACTGGTGCCAGGTTCATCATACATGAAGGGAACCTGTTAAAGAATGAGGCTCAAGGTGAACTGGAGGTGTAATCCAGCTAATAATCCAGATACTGACAATAGTCTTGAGACCAAATGCAGTTAGCCCCTGGCTGCAGAGACTATGGTTCAGATCAGGCTCAGCTGAGCAACACAATAGAGGTAATATCATATTGGGAGTCGATATTAAATGTCTACCTCCGTTTAGGCCCCAAGCTCTAATCCAAACGTGGGGGTGGGACCTCCAATTGTTTCTCATCCCATTCAAGATCCAAACAATCCTGGCACACATCCAGAGCCTATAGAGGAGGGAGAGCAGAATATGCATTCTGCCTTGGGGCTGAAGAATTTATTCACAATGGGACTTCAAAGAGCTGTTGCCACAGGGCACAGAAGAGGTAAATGCAGAGGAGCCTGAGTCCTCACACTGGGAGGGTGACGCCACCATTACTTAAGCAGTGATGCAAGTGCTCCACAGCAAACAGGGAGATAGATATGGCAACATGAGTGGTGTGTGCTGGAGGGATTTCACAAAGTGCAGCTCCTGCTGGAGACCTATGGGTTTGTGCCCCACATCAGGTCCCAGCCCTGAGGACCTGCGCTGGAAATGGAGCCCACAAAGTGTCTGGCTTCAAAAACCAACAAGGCTTATGCCCAGGAGAACACTAGGGGTGTAGGCAACGGAGATTCCTCTCTTAAAGAGCTCGTTCACAGGACTTAAAGGACTTAAGGATGTTGCTTCAAGGACCCAACGCAAAAGCAGAAGTTTGAGAAGTGCCCAGACCACATGTGAAGGGGACTCATCTCCAGAAAGAGGAAAGGAAGCCTGTTGGACTCTCCCCAGAAACAGAGACTACAGGTGAAGGAGGCGGTGGGGGCGCCATTGCAACGCCACTTTCCTACCTTGCCAGCGTCGGGGCTGCTGGGGGCTCCACTGTCGCATCTCCCTCCAACCAGCCAGCACCGCTGGGTGTGCACCGTTCCCCTGCTGCCGCCGCGTGGACAGAGCTGACTGGGGAGTGCCTGTGCCCCACCCAAGCCTTGGGCCATTTCCCCTGCTGCACCCTCGCGGCTCTATCCGAGTCGCCGCCTCCACCACCGCCCGCCGCCTCCGTGGGTGCGGGGCAACCATCTGAGGGGATGCCCTTTGAGTGCCTGTCCGTGTGGCTAAAATAAGTGCTGGGGTGCACTACGGGACCCACAGTCTTAAACAATGGAAGACACAGCTCTTGCTTGACAAGCTACCACACCCCAGACACTGCACAAGGAGAGAGGGAAAATTTCACCTCCAATCTCCCACGGAAAAACACCTATTTACCTGTTCTGCAGCTCCAGCCTTAGGAGCAGACGTGGTCAGGATCCACTCACCAAGCCAGGGGCCTGATCTCCACAAAGAGGACCCCGAGGAACTAAATAAAAATGAAAGTTAAATTCTTGGAGGAGTGGCAAAGAAGGAGAAAAACTATGAACCAGTGGGAGGCCTTCACATAGGGCCTCTGGAGAATTTCCAGGGCTTTTGTGCCCCTTGGGGCCAGTCGGGCCAGTGACTACATTCTTAACCTTGTTTCAGTTCTGCCCTCCGAATACGTTCTCAGGGTTCTTCAAAGTAATTCATCCTGCCGAGAACTAGGCTTACCCTGGGCAGTGCAATTTCACACACAGCCAGCTGATTCTGTTCCCTTACAAATGAGATGTCACGAGGATGGGTAGAGTTCCTATTTTACAGTGAGGACTCACACTGAAGACGCCTCGGACAGCAACACTGGCAGCTCTCTCCTGTCCTGTAGCTACCAGCTAAGAGAATCTGGCTATTAGGTCCTGTTAGGTCATGTGAGAGGAAATGGTTATCCAAATCTGAATTATCTCGAGTGCTCAGTCAGAGGGCCTATCACAGACTGGTAGCACCGGGATGCTGACTTTCAGAACCTGGAGCCAGTACGGACAAAATGACACTTTTCCTAAATTTCTGAAATAGGCTGCAAAAATGAAACTACATGAAGTGTCATTTGTTGGCAATGTCATCTGATTCTATATAACAGAAAATCTCTATAGTCCTAACATAATAAAAATAAAACTGGAAAGTAATTGTGATGGTTAATTATATGTTTCAACTGGACTGGCCACAAGGTGCCCAGAATAAACCTCATTTCCGGGTGTGTCTGTGAGGGTTTTGTTTCCAGATGACATTAACATTGGAATCTGTGCACTCAGTAAAATAGATTGTCCTTCCCAATGTTTTTGGGCATCATCCCATCTCTTGAAGGCCTGAGTAGAACAGAGACAGGGGAAGAAAGAACGTGTTCCTTGTGCTTCCTGCCTGCCTACCTGGACTCGTATTAACCACCATCGACCATCTGGTTCTCAAGCTTTTGAACTTGGACTAAATTACACCACCAGCTTTCCTGGCTCTCCAGTTTGTAGAAGGCAAGTCCTTGAACTAGTCAACCTCTATAATCACACAGGCCAATTCCTCGTAATACATCTTCATATATTTGAAAGCTATATATAACATTGGTTCTGTTTCTCTGGAGAATGTTCACTAATAGAGTATGAAACAATTCTAAAATCTTGTGTAAGTGGCACAGTGAATTGTGAGAATATGACTCAGGTGAACAGTGCAATTTTCAAAGATGTGTGCTTAAAAGTGTCTTGGGACAGGTAAAGGTAAAAAGGAGAAAGTTGTAGAGGTGATAATGCACAAAGTCAACCTTAATCCAGTAAGAGCAGGTCAGATAAGGAGAAGCCAGAGTAAAAAAAAAAGAGAGAGAGAGCTTTGCCTGTATGTACCATCCGAGTAAGTCAGTCGTCTGGGATGCACCTATATCTTTAACAGGAGAGGTGGTTAAATAAAGAGGCACCCCTACTTTAACTCTTTTTTCTCATGGGTCTCAGAATCTTGTTGTCATGCCACTTCTAATATCTTGTCAGATTATTAGCACCAGTTTTTGTTTTATTAAAAGTTGCAGAGATTCCCTTCATGAAAATTCTTCTTATGTGCTCCCCCTTCTCCTGATCTCTCAGTAGAAATCAGTTTCTAATTGGCAGATACGGTCCAAGGAGATGAGCAAGGTTAGTGATTTTAGAGGAACTGTAATAGATCCCTGAGTTTGAACTTGGAAATCTTGTAGGACTAGTAAATACAAAATAAGTTATAAAGCAGGGCAGCTGTCACAATTGCAAAGTTCCCAATCCCAGAGAGGACAGTGTGCTAGAAATTTATGTTGAGAGCCATCAAAATTCTACATTATTACCCTTGAAGTGTTAAATTATTAAGCAACAAAGAACTCTTGTGACTTTCCTCTGTTTTCTTTCTCAAAATATGTCTTTCAGCTCTGAGCAGGATAGGCATAGCTCTGTGTGCAGAACTGGTCCAGCAGCCTGGGTTGTGGCTCATGGAACTCCAGAGACTCCTTTTCTAGGACTTCCTTTGTTAGGATTTCTCAGGAAATCCTAGGATTTCCAGAAGGTACGAACTCAGTTACTATACCTTGTGAGGAAATGAAAATGCATAAGTGGAAGGCAATGGGGAGGTTGCAGTGGGGAGCCCGGTGTTATCACTAATACTATCATTAGTACTATCTACCCCACCCACTTTGCACCCAGTAGGACAAGTTATTATCTATCGATATCTTGATAAGAACTCTGTGCAGTGATCTGCTCTAATTTATAATGTATGCTTCTCTAAGAAAAGTTTCTTCTTTTGCTATTCTGGGTAAGTCTATTCCTTGTCATAAATTTGAAATTGACTTAAAAAAAAGAAAACTAAAGGAAAGAAAAAAATTAAAGAAAGAAAAGTGCATAGGATAGTATAAACCATGGTATACCCCAGTGTTTTACCACAAGGAAAAGGCCTCAACACGAAAGGACCATCTCTGATAAGAACAGCTGTCCCTAAAATATGGCTTCCTTGCTGGACAGATTTTAGAAACTCAGACTTTTACAATTTTCTGTCCCATTCCCAATAAAGGGCCTTAAAACAGTCCCAGACTCTGTGTAAAAAGTTCTACAAAAGAATGAAACTGGAGTGGTCTTGACAGCAGAGTCTGGCATTTGAAAAATGAGATTTCAGTAGAATTTTTTACCGTTCTTCTGAAGGGTACAAATCTGTTGCACAGGATACTGACACCACGTACACTTTTCAATATTCACAAGAACAAATATTTATTATATTGTACAGCACACTGAAATAGATTCTTTACATTGAATGAAAGTTAGTTTTACACAACGATCTTAAGGGTGAGTTAGGTGCGGTTTAAAATCCCAACTTGTATTTTATGAAAAGAAACCCAGATTTTATTGATCATCACACACCTTCTAGGAGAAGAGATAGGTTTTGAACTCAAACACTCAGAACATACACTCTTCACTCTGAGTACATATATATAGTCTATTATTTCCTTTACTTGACTCTGATAAACCTGCTGTATTCTGGGCAACAAACAGACATATACTCAAAGACTCCTTTGTTGGTGCTGGTGGGTGAGGGTGATATGAATTGTCCCAGGATAATGGATGGTGGCAGATAGGCTTTGCCATGTCTCTTCAATCAGCAATAAAGGAAAATATGGAGAAATGAGAGGGCAAAGATGTTATACCAATACTGTTCTGTCTATAGGAAAGATTAGACATCTTTCACTGAGAATACAATAAAAAAAGGTAAATGGATAAATAAGCTTCTCTTCTAACTTAAACCAGAAACAGAATATATCCCAAAGGTGAGTAAAAGTTCTAAAGAATGGAGACAGCAAGGAAGAGATGTTCTGAGTATAGAAATCAGCTCAGGTGCAGGAGATGATACCAGGGCAAGGGACATGACAAGAAGTGAGTACAAAAATGAGAAGTTTCAGGAGTTTGGCTGGCATAAAGTCATGGGAGCGAGGCAATTCCAAGGGTTGAAATATGGGTAAGCAGTCTGAGAAAACTGACATCTAGAGAACTTGTAAATGAGCGACCCATGATTTGTGACATTAAAAAATGAGACAATGCCTGCTTCATAGTCTAGGAAAACCCCAACTCGACGGGGAGGAACAGCCATGAAAAGAGTCAAGACTTTAGGATTAGAAGTGGAAGCGTCCTCAAAGGCCATGTACTCAGATTTATTCCGTAACCCTACAACCCAGTAACCATTTTCAGGTCTGTATTTGGAGTAATGATTTACATTTGGGTCAAAATGCAACTTCGAGTAATGATTTACATTTGATGTAAAAACAAACCCCGAGCTATTTTTTCCAAAGTGGTTATTTGTTTTCCTGCACACCCCCAGGATCCAAGCAGTCTTCTCAGACACGTCAACTTCCCAGTAATATTTCCCCGAGGAGAAATTTTGGCAGCCGAAGGCATCAAAATCAGAAAAGTTACACGAATGTAGATTCCTAAACATAAAACAGTGTCCAGCTTTCACTTGTCTCTGATCCATAGAAATGACAACATTCGAAAGAGAGTTCTCTGGATTCAGCATTATGTCCACTGTAGGAAAAATTACACACTCAGGTGAATTATATAGGGCTTGTGTGTCTTGTGATATTTTTGAAGAGGAATACTGGGGACTGATAACAACTTGAATTGATGGGTCAGAGATGAGCAGATCACGTAAGAACTGTCATGTATATGCATGTTTGGGAGGGAACTAAAATCATGGGACCAAAAGTAACCACACTCCTAAAAAGGGATCAGAACATGGTGATTTGAAAACTCTGCAACTTATTCTTACCCCAGTAGCTCTGGACTTCTGTCAGCTCTGAAATGACAAAAGTTTCAATGATATTGTTAGAAGCAAAGGAGGAAACACTAATACCTATCCTTTGTCTCGAATGATGACAGGGTAGGGGAGCCCTATGAGGCTATCAATTGGTGAATGAGAGGACACCAGGTCATTCCCACTTAGAGATGATCACATCTTCAGCACAGGGTATCTACCTCTCCCCATCAAGCCTACAGCCTCTCTTTTGTCCTCATCTAGAAAGAACATCCACTCCCCTGCTTTTCTCTGATACTATAAGAACCGCACACCCACACCCCTCCCCTGGTTCTCCTCACCTTTAAACCCTTGCAGCATCCCACTCAGGTCTGGAACTCGGAATGTACTCTTCAGTTTCTTGGAAACAATTTTTGGCTTCTTCAAGGTCCAGCTCTCACTCCTAGAGAAGACAAAAATTGATCATCCACACTTCGGACCTTGTGTCTCTCCAAAACCACTGTCTCCCTCACCTTTCACATCATTGATGTACTCAAATCCTCTTCACTGAAGAGCCTGAGGAAGAGAGAAGTGAGAGCCCCGACACTGTAGCCTGAAAAAATGTCCTCACATCTACCTTTCTATTTACCCTCTGTGTGACCTTGGGAAAGCCTACTCAAAGAAGCTCGTGTTCTTCCTTCTAAAACAGAAAAATTAACCCGTGCTCTCAACTGCTTAAAAATAATACAATATTAGATGAAATAATAGTACTCTTAAAAGCCGTTTGATATGTCTAAAAAAAAATATTTGATATACAAAGTTAAAGTCATCTCAGTGGCTCCTCCAGGGAGAGGCCAGAGATGTGGTTCCCAGGCAGATGATCAGTAGCGAGACTCTAGAACCTGGCTACTGAGACCTTTAGGTTATCAAATGTGGGAGTATTGGAAGTCTGAAGGGTGTCCAAAGACAGTTATCCCAGTACAGATGCCTAGAATAACATATGAGGTCACGTTCTCTGGAAGAAACATGACAAACATTTGGGAAAGGAGAAGTTATGACGTCCAAATTAATAGTGGTCTGAATTTCATGTACTTATGAAGACCTTGATGCTCCCAAGTGGGTAGGCAACTTTAGACAAAGGAAGCCTTTTTTCCTACAAGATGCTAAAGCGTGTGAGCAGAGATTAATTTTTAGCACCGGGACCAAAACCACTATTCCCTGAGACTTGAGTCTATTTTTTTTTTTTTTGAAATCAAAAGAACACCACTTAGAAAGACCTGATTTCTTCTATCCTCAAGCAAAAAAAAAAAAGTAAAGGTCTGCCCTTGTGGAAAATTTGGGGGCCTGGCAGATAAAGAAGACGAGATCCTCCCTGTGACAAGACAAGCACTTATGAAGTACAGAAATAAGAGCTCAGACAGAGACTAAGGTTCGACTACAATGAACAACGTTATGGGGTTCTGATACAGCAACCCCTTATTAGTAATGCTTCTATTGACTCTAACTCTGTGACCTCCCACCACCTAAATTCCCTATCATTAAAAAATTTCATCTGTGATTAGCCATTGGAAACAACGTAATAAGCAAATTTCCCAGGTCTGTGATTTTTTTAAAACTTCTGATTGATTCTAAGATTACTCTTAAGGCTATAATTCTGTTTTTAGATAAAAAAGACCAAACCTGGTCTCGCATACATACCTTCTTATAACGTTAATCACATCCTGGGGAGAAGAGAGAAAACATGAGTCAAGCACAAGGTTGCCAGATTTCGAAAATAAAAAAGGCAAGTTAAAATTTAATTTTGGATAAATAACAAATATGTTTTAGAATAAACACGACCTCTGTAATATTTAAGATATTCTTCTACTAAAAAATAAATAATAATAACAATAATAATAAAATAAGTCATTTATCTGAAATTCAAATTTAACTGCACATCCCAAAAGTGTTTGGCAAACCTCAAAGGGGCGATCAGCCCTCCTATCTTACAGACTTTTACTCATCTTCCTCCTCACATGCCAGCACCCCTTGATATGGTGTGAACAAATAGATGGTCAGAGTATGGGTGACAAAATGTAGAGGTAAGACCCAGACCGACCATCCTAGAGAACTCATGCGAGGATGCAAGAAAGATGCTTCAAGGATCTGGAAATGGAATTTAATTCAAAGAAAGGGAAGAGACCTACTATTTCTTTAATATGCACTCATGAGAAGACCTCCTTACTTTTTTATGCTTGTATTTATTCTAAAATCAAATAACATTGAAATCTGTTTGTCAGACATCATTCCAGGCTCTGAGGAATCAAAGGAGAATAATTAAATTATAGTCCCCAAGAAGTATATATTTTTTTTTACTGCGAGAACAAGCAAACTAGAACTTCAAACAAGTGTTTCTCTGGCCATCCTCTAATCACTCTCTACACCTCCTACGCACTACAAAATTTATTTTATACTTCATAAATTTTGAAGTATAAAATAAGCCGCAGGAACCAGAAGCAGAGAAAGCTTCAAATGAAATTTACTGTTTCTCAACTATTCACATTCACTGTCCAGAACAGTATCAATACCCACTCCATCACTGTCTTAAAACTACATCTTACCCTGAATTCTAGTATTGAATTAAGCTAGCAACCAATAGATACATGATACAATAGATACATGATAAAATGATCATTGCCCCCAAATGGTCCAGATAACAGGAAAACTGTCATTTCAACTCCTAGTTGGCAAAGCCATGGAGGATAAAGACCGGAAGCCCACCACATATATCATAACAAGTTAAAACAATTTGAAGAAGAAAAAAACAAAATCGAAGTGTTTCCTGAGTGGCCCACATGACTGCCCCAAATCTATTTTTGTCAGTAATGGTCCATGACCCCACCCAAGAGGAAGATTATAGACAATATCGATTATGTGACTATATCTTACCAATAGGTACAGTTTTTCAGGTTGCATATTAAAGTATATATATTGCCTCAGAAATGGAACAATCATAGGCCATCATTTCCCACAATTGTGATTTATCTTTCTGTCTATCTAGTTTTGAATGGCAAAGATGTCACATTCATAAACATGAAATAGAGAAAGATGAAGAGTGCAAAATAAGAATTTATTAGATCAGGTAAGGAAAAATTGAAAAGGAAAAGACAGAAAAAAAAGAGGGAGAAATGAAAGAAATTGAAATGTCCAGATTGGAAAATCAATAAAGTTGTATTTATTTACAGATGGCATGATCCATTACGTAGACAGGCTCAAGGATTACACACACACACTGTGAAAACTAATAAGAGTTTAGGAATGTGTGGGATACGAGATCCATATTAAAACTTTACTGTATTTTTTATCATTAGGCATGAATAACCCAATATGAAATTAAGACATTTATTTACAACAGAAACCAAAAGAATCATCTTAAATACTTAGAAATAAACTTAAGAAAATAAGTAAAAGACTTCCGTGCTGAAAACTACAAAATATTGCTGTTAGAATGTAAAGACTACCTAAATAAAAGAAGAGATCTTAAACTGTTAAGATGACAATACTGCTCATATTATTCTTTAAGTCCCCTATAACGCCTATCGAAATACCAGCAGGCTTTTACTACAAATTAACAAGATATCCAAAAATTTTAATAGAAAATTCAGTGGACCTAGGATAGTAGTTCTCAACCATGTCACTACTGGCATACTGGCCCAGATAATTCTTTGCCATGGAGTCAGGTTGGCAGCATCTCTGGATTCTATCCACTAGATGGCAGTAGAATTCTCCAAATGTACCCAGAAAGGGGGTGAGGTGGGGCGAGGTGCTTAAATGGTCTCTACAGAGAATAACTAACTTAGAATAGAATTGTTTTGAAATAGGTTTGAATAGAATTGTTTCAATTTTTTTCAAACAATTTTTAAAAATAAAAACACATTTGGAAGATTACCCTACCCAATTTCAAAATGTTCTATGAAGGCACAGTAATCAAAAGCTTAGAGTATCCGTGCAAGAATAAACATAGATTCGTGTACCAGAATGATAATCCAGAAATATATCCTTACATTTGGAGAAAATAAATTTTTGATTCAGGTGACAAAATAACTCAGTAGAGGAAGAGGAGAGTCTTTTCAACAAATGATGAATTGAATTTATTTATGGCTTAACAACTCAATATATTTACTAAAATCTTTGAATTGTACACTTACAATGGTAGATTTTAGATGTAAGTTATACCTCAAGAATATGTTCTTTTAAGGCAGAAGAAAGATACAGCAGATGGAAATTGATTATTCCAGTACTGGAACCAAAGTTAAGAAATTCTTGTTCAGCTAGCAAAGGAGAATGGCAAGAAGTCAAGCAGAGAAAGTCTGACATTTATTGAATTTCCCAATATATTACATAGCTTAAGATCTCAGTCATTCAGTAAATTTCATGGAAAAAATTTAAATATTCATACTATGTACAATCCATCCATTAAGTTTCTACAGGGTTTCTCTTACGTCCTTTCCTAGCCAACATACATACACACAGAAGCACACCCATATATTCATACATGCTCATCCCTTACTTCAGTATGACAGTCTAGCATTACCTTTGCCACCCCTCAACAAAACAACTCAGATATAAACAGATTTGAGTTGTTTGACTAAGCTTAGTGAAGAGATGCTTTACAAATGCTAGATCACAGAACCGGGAGCCTGTGACGAATCTTCTCTCTAAATTTTTGCACAATCTTTTATAAAGTAATAATGGGACTTTCCCTTGACAATTGTACATCAGATTATCTCTATGATCCTTGAAATGAATGGCAGAGAAGGGGCACTGAGAGGTCAAAAGAACCTTTTAATGAGAAAGTGCAGATACCCAGAAGGAAAGGAAAATTAGTCTCTGCGTTTCCCCCCATAACTAGGTTTCTACATCCCAAGTCCTACCTGCAGCGTGTCTATTGATGATCCCTGCATCTGACATTTGAGATCTGAGATGAGCTCTCTCATGTACTGTTTCTGCTGGGCCACCTGGTCTTTAGCCACTGCCAAGTTATCCAGCACATTCACTTCAACTTCCTCCAGCTTTTGCATCTCCTTCTTCTCTTCACTGTCCAGGATGCCTCTCATTTCCTCAAACCCTTTCAGAATCGTCTGTCTCTCAGTCTGCATACAATTCTTTGGGGCAAGGAGGTGCGGGGGACAAGAAGAGAAAAAGGCAGTCAGTCAGTCTAGCTGATGGCCTACTTTTCATGGCCCTGAGAGCCAAGACAAGTACTATTTTTCTCAGGCAGTGCTCAGAGGGATAGGAGGTGAAAGGAAATGAGCAGTTCCTAGGAAAACCATTTTTCCTACTATTGTCCCTTGTGCTCTTCCCAAAGCAATTCATTCAAGTCTACTTCATCAAGGCGTACCAGGAGACACAGTGTGATACCTGGATGAGGTCTAGATTGCAGACACCCATCCTGGATAATCATGCCACACTGTATATTAAACTCCTCTACCCAAAATTCCTAGACAGAATGCTGGGCCTTTCTCAGTGTGTTTTCTGAAAGTATCAGAGCCTTAAACTGTGACTGACAGTAATGGGACATGGGATTCATTAGCCATTTTTATATCATTTCTCTGTTTGCCTCTAAACAGTTGGGTTTCACTTGTGATATGTCTACTCTTCAGTTGCCAACACTCAACAGGGAAGGGGTTGAAGGCAAACTAATCAAATGTCTTCTGGACACATGAATTCCGAGGTAACAAGGAGGAAGGGGCCTCCTTGTGATTGGACCATGGTGCTGCCTAGTTTCCTGTCTCAGAACTCCCTGAGGAATAATCTCTTCCTGCCTTCCAGGTAGCTTTCTCTTCACTGATGTCAGCTTCTAACTCCTCAGCTTCCTGCTGCTCCTTCGTCAGCTTCTTCAGAGCTTCCTGCAGCTTCTCCTGTGAAAAAGAAATCACCAAAGTCAAGCTATGAGCTTTCTCAGCACCTGGATAGAAAATAAATGGGGAAGAAATTGGGCTCATCTTAGAAAAGGACAAAGTTTACAGAAATGATACTGGCAATTAGAACTGACAATGTAGACAAAAATCTTAGACTGTAAATGTATTCACTATCCTTGGATGATGCAAAGTACCATCACTTTATCAAAAGTAGCCTGCATCTCTTTTTTCTTAGAGGAAGAACTGATCCTACAGCAAGAAAAGTCCTTTCCTGTCACAGATACGTTTCCCACATCTAAGCAACCATGTTCCCCAAAATCCTTCCTGCTGAGAGGAGCAATAAAATCGACATTTTGAGTCAACGCTCACTCACACAAATTCTGTTTGCTAAGATTTTATAACCTGGTAAGGATAACACAAAAAAAGAAAGCTATAGACCAATATCTCTCATGAACACAGATGCAAAAATCCTAAATAAGATAATAGCAAACTGAATACAGCAACATATTAAAAAGATTATACACCACGATCAAGTGGGCTTCATCCCAGAGGTACAGGGATGGTTCAACATACGCAAATCAATTAATGTGATACTCCACATAAACAAGTTAAAAAATAAGAATCATATGATCGTATCAATAGATGCAGAAAAAGCCTTCAACAAGATTCAGCATCCATTTATGATCAAAACACTTAACAAAATTGGTATAGAAGGAAAGTACCTTAACTTAATAAAGGCCATATATGACAAACCCTCAGCCAACATTACACTTAATGGTGAAAAACTAAAAACTTTCCCTCTAAGATCAGAAACAAGGCAAGGTTGTCCACTATCGCCACTGTTATTCAATATAACACTGGAGGTCCTAGCCAGAGCAATCAAGCAAAAGAAAGATATTAAAGGCATCCAAATAGGAAACGAAGAAGTCAAACTGTCACTGTTTGCGGACGACATGATTCTCTATATAGAAAACCCTAAAGACTCCACAAGAACACTACGAGAAACAACAAGCAAGTACAGTAAAGTCTCTGGATACAAAATCAACGTTCAAAAATCCATAGCATTCCTATACTCTAATAACGAAGTGTCAGAAAAAGAAGAGGAAAAAATAATTCCTTTTGCAATTGCAACAAAAAGAATAAAATACCTAGGAATAAATCTAATGAAACATGTGAAGGACCGATATAATGAAAACTACAAGACCCTATTAAAAGAAATCGAAGAAGATACAAAGAAATGCAAAGATATTCCGTGTTCTTGGAATGGAAGAATCAACATAGTTAAAATGACCATATTACCTAAGGCATTATACAGATTTAATACAATTCCCATCAAAATCCAATTGGCTTTTTTTAAAGAAATAGAATAAAAAATCATCAGATTTGTACGGAAGCACAAAAAACCCTGAATTGCCAAAGCCATCCTGAGAAAAAAGAATGAGACTGGAGGCATCACTCTGCCTGACTTCAAATTATACTACAAAGTGACAGTAATCAAAACGGCATGGTATAGGCAGCAAAACAGACACACGGACCAGTGGAACAAAATCAAGAGACCAGAAGTAAACTCACATTTATATGGACAAATAATTTTCTACAAAAAAATCAGAAACATACAGTGGAGAAAGGAAAGCCTCTTCAATAAATGGTGCTGGGAAAACTGGAAAGCCGCTTGTAAAAGAATGAAACTAGACTGTTGTCTATCACCACACACCAAAATTAACTCAAAATGGATTAAGGACCTGAATCTAAGACCTGAAACAATAAAATGCATGGAAGAAAACATAGGAACTAAACTCAAGAACCTTGATCTTAAAGAGGATTTTATGAATTTGACCTCTAAAGCTAAAATAAATGGATGAGACTACATCAAACTAAAAGCTTCTGCTCTGCAAAAGAAATTATCAACAAGGTAAAAAGACAATCATCAGAATGGGAAAATATATTTGCAAGCAATGCCTCCAATAAGGGCCTAATATCCAGAATACACAAAGAACTCATATGACTCAATACCAAAAAAAAACCAAACGATCCAATCAAAAAATAGGCAGAGGATCTGAACAGACATTTCTCCTCAGAGGACATACGAATGGCCAACAAATATTTGAAAAGATGCTCAATATCACTAGCTATTAGGGAAATGCAAATCAAAACCACAATGAGATACCATTTCACACCTGTTCGAATAGCTATAATCAACAGGACAAGTAATAACAAATGCTGGAGAGTATGTGCAGCAATAGGAACCCTCACATACTGTTGATGGGACTGCCAATTGGTACAGCCACTATGTAAAACAGTATGAAGGTTTCTCGAAAAACTAACAATTGATCTACCGTATGATCCAGCAATCCCTCTACTGGATATTTACCCCAAAGACTTGAAAACTCATATCCATAAAGATATTTGCATATCAATGTTAATAGCAGCATTATTTACAGTGGCCAGGACATAGAAACAACCAAAGTGTCCACAATAGATGATTGGCTAAAGAAGATATGGTACATATACACAATGGAATATTACTTAGCCATAAGAAGAGATGAAATACTGCCATTTGCGACAACATGGATGAACCAACCTTGAGATAATCATGCTACATGAAATAAGCTAGAATAAAAAAGTTAAAAATCGCATGATATCACTTATATAGGAGATATAAACCTAAAAGCAACAAATGAACAGGACAGAGACTCATGGACATGGACTATAGACTAGTGTTTACCAGAGGGTAGGGTGTGGGGGAGGAGGTGGGAGGTAGATGGGGTAAAGTGGGTCAAATATAGGGGATTTAGGGAAGGATGAAGTGGATAAAGAGGATCAAATATATGGTAGTTGAAGGATACTGGACTTTAGGTGGTAAACACACAATAGAGTATACAGATGTCAAATTATAATGTATACCTGAAAATAATATACTTGTATTAACCAATGTTACCCCAATAAACAATTTAAAAAAGATTTTTTAGTCTACGCTTATTCTTGAAGAAAATGAGAGAATGCACAGAAATGTGCCTTAGGCCTCAGAAGCTGAGCCAAGGGTATGAAAAGAGAACACAAGGCTCAGTCTTATGATGACAAAGTGATTAAATAGAGTTAAAAAAAAAAAAGCAAAGATTTTACTTCAGGTACCATTCTTCACACTGTTCCTCCGCATTGGGGCCTACCTGACACTCCTTGACCACTTCCTCCACAGAGAACATTTGGTGACCGTGGTGTTCTGGAGACAGCACACAAAGCCTGCAAATGGCTTTTCCATCCTCCTTACAGAATACATGACGAATTTTCCCATGGTGCTCACAGAGGTCTCCCCTCTGCTGCTGCTGTGACCTCACACTGACCTCCCTTACTTTCTCTACTATGTTGGCCAGTTGCCGATTAGGCCGAAGGTTCCAAAGCTGGTATCTGCTCTGGCACACGGGACAGCGGCATTCCCCTCCTAGCTGGCTTATGGACTCCTTGTTGTTTGCAGTGATGCAGGCTTGACAGAAGCTGTGGCCACAGTCCAGGCTCAGGGGTTCTGTGAGGAGCTCCAGGCATATGGGACACGTCAGTTCCTCCTTGATGTTCACCTGTGCTGAAAAATCCATTGCCATGCTCACTTGACTTCTTCCTGTCTTGATTCCTGATGCTCCTTTTGCTTACAAACTCCTGCAGGACTGGGAATATTGAAGGAGGCAGGATAAGAAAGGCAGGAATAGAAAGGATACTGATTGTGCAGATTTAGAACTGGACAAAATTTTAATATTTAATAAAGGAAGAAAAAGAGAGAAGAAGAGTTGATCGGTGATGGAATGGGAAGGACTCTGTAATAATTTCAAACATTTTACTCTTAGTTTATGTCACATAACAAATTTCATCCCGTCAGGGCAATGATTGCTATTTTCTCTTCTGCTGGATAGAAAGACAAATTGAGGCCCTTCCTACCAAGAGCTTTGTGCAACCCATCATTAATCCTGTCTTTTCTTCCCAACCCCAAAACACATCCTCCATTTTAAATGCACTAACCCCACTGTGGCCGCCGGGCTTTTGCACTTGTTCTTCTCTCTGCATAGAATGATCCTACCCCTGCCATTTGCATGACTTACTTTATTTCAACAGGTTCATTGAATTATATTTACATCTCATGTATCTATTTTAAGAGTACAATGATTTATAGTAAATTTATGGAACGATATAACTATCACCACAATCCAAATTAAGAACATTTTTATTTCTGGATAACAAACCTAATGCCATTAGTAGTCACCCCTATTCTGATCCCGACACTCAGGCAACCAACCATTAATCTCCCCTGTGCTTTTACGATTTGCATTTTCCGATTAATTCATAAAAGTGGAACCATAATATATGGTCTTTTGAGTCTGAGTTCTTTCACTCCCCATGCTGTTACTGAGGTTCATCACTCCTGTCTTCTTTCCCATACAAAAAACATTCTTGATAGTAAAAACACAAAACCCACTGCTACCTCAGAGGTTTTGCACTTGTCTCTCTGCATGGACCGATTCTTTTCCTGCTGTCAGCATTACTTACTCTTACATTTTATTCAGTCTCCCCTTTACATGTCCTCTTAGCAGAAGGATTTGCTCTAACTTACTGGTAACAAAACTGCCAATACAATTGCCTGCTGTACATTTGCTATATTTTTCTTTTTCTTTTTTTTTTTTTGTACTACATAATATCTACCATCTTTCTTTAACTGTCTATCTTTTCCTCCTAAAAAGTAATGTAAGCATAGATCAGGCACTGTTTTGTTCACTGATGTATCCTCAGTAGCTAGAACATTGCATCCACATATATGATGAATATATAAAACTAGAATCTCTTCATCTCTCTATAGATGATTAGACTTTTTTATTAGCTTTTCATCTTTTTTTCCATCAATTAGTAATTCTCTAATAGTTGAGATGTGTTTACCTCCTAACATACCTATCCCACACAGAGCTTTCCTATGCCCTCAAATTCATTTCCCAGAGACACCTACAGAAACAGCGAGGTCTACAACAGAAAGATCATTTTATCACTAACAATTTTATAATCAGTTATAATTTAGAAATCACCTCGACCTATTTATTTCTCATATAAAAATTTGATAGAGTGTTCCCTTCTTCAGATGTGTAAATAGAATAAATGACTTACAGAGATCCTTCTTTTATCACAGGTAGAATTGGGGTGAACATATTATCCTCCGGATATCCCTTCAGAGTTCTCTCCACTAGTACACAGATTTAAGCAAAGACAAACAGAGATAGAGATTGCAAAAACGAGATCAATACCCAGTGCCATGGGGGTAAAGAAATGGAGAGATCAAGACCAGCTGGGTGGTTATGAGGAGTCTTGTGTTTTTAGATGTTGGGCCTTTACCTTGGCCTGGATACAAGGCAACATGTCAACAGGCACCTGAAGGTTTATGGTTTTAGGGAGAAAGAGAGGAGTTTATATACTTAGAATCACACGCGACACAGACCTGAGGAACACAAATTCCAATGTGGCATCTGCCAGTCTTGGGAGAGAAATTTCACTATATTAGGGAGGTTATATAGTGGAGAGAAAAAGTGTGTCCTGTTTCAAACACACTGAATGCTATTAAGTGTTGAATTGTGTCCCCAGAAAAGATGTTGAAGTCCTAACCTCCAGTGTGTGTGAGTGTGACCTTACTTGGAAATGGTGTCTTTGCAGATGATCACATTAAAATGAAGTCATTAAGGTGGGCCTTAATCCAGCAAGAGAAAATATGTACACAGAGAGATGTGCACATGTGGAGAATGCCACATGAAGGGAAAAGCAGATATCAGAGTGATGCAACTATACACCAAGGAACGTTAATGATTGCTAGCCAACTATCAGAAGCCAGCGGAGGGGTGTGGAACAGACCCTTTCCTCAGTCCTGAGAGGAATCCACTGTCAACACTACAGGTGTCATATTTCTATCCTCCAGAACTGTGAGAATACAAATTGTAATTAAGCCATCTAGTTTGTGGTACGTTTTTCATGGCAGCCCTAGAAAATTAACACAAGTGCTTACTTTTGCTTTATTCGTTCATTTTATTCTGTCATTGAAGAAGTATTACACCATTGAAAACTTCCCCACTTAAGACATAGACAACATGTATGCCGAGTGAAATAAGACAGAGAAAAACAAATACCATATGATTTCACTTATGTATAAAATCTAAAAAATAAAATAAATGGACAAAGAAAACAGAAACAAACTTATAAATACAGAGAACATTTCAATGGTGCCAGATGGAGGAGGGGGATTGGAGGACTGGTGAAAAAGAAGAAGGGATTAAGAAGTGCCAACTGGTAGTTACAAACTAGTCATGGGGGTGTAAAGTGTGTACCATTAGGAATATAGTAAAAATATTGTAATAATTATATAAGGTGGGTGGGTACTAGACTTATCCAGGTGATCACTTCTTAAGTTATATAAATATCTAATCATTATGTTATATACCTGAAACTTGCAGGAAGCGACACCCGACGGAGGAATTTGGACACTCAGACAACTTTGTTAGAGAGGTTAACAACTCCATGCATGAGCTCGGTCTGGTTGGATTTATTACAGTTTAATATACTTTTGCAGTGTCCATGCAAAAGTGTGCCTCTTTTCAGGATGGGAGGGGAGAGGCTTCAGGTGGGGGTGCTGCAAGGGCAGGAATTTTCAGACCACTGGTCTTACAGGTAGTTTTGTGGAAACCGCGACCTTGGCATTACCAGCACCATTATAGGATTCTCAAACAGAGAGAGACGGACATTGAGATTATAAGTAGGAAGCAACACTTATTAATGCCAGTCGATTCCTATCCAAAGGCTGAGCTCTAATTGTAACATAACAAGCAGTTTTTACAGTCTTGTTATTCCTACCAGCTACAGAAATAAGAACATTAGTTGGATAGCAAGTTGTGAATCAACAGATGTGAGCTGGAGAGCCCTGGAGGCAGAGACAGGGCAGTCAGGAATGGATCTTAACTGGCTGAGTTGTTCATTTCTGCAAGCCTTTTCCTTTGCATTTTTTTTCAGATGCTTCTTATCCTCTCTCAAAACTAATGTTATATTGTATGTCAGTTGAAATTAAAAAGTAAAAAATATATATTTTGAAAAAGAAAAACAAACAAACAAAACAATACAGAATAGGAAGACAACGAGGTAACTCAGCCTGGAGAAAGAATGGTCCCTCCAAGAAACAAACAACACTTTGCTTTTTAAAATCTTCCTTTTTTAAAGGTCACTCTTCCCCAGACTCAATCCCACCTCTTCCACCACCTCTTCAGCTACGCCTAGAAGCTGGCTCTTTTTGTTACTTCGGAGCAGTTTCATAACCACAAATTAACCTCACCCAGACACATTCAGTCTATTCTCCCAAAGCTTCTTACCCTTTGCCCTTGGAAATTGCCCCACACACCTTCACACACCTTCAGGCGAAGTATAGGAATCTGGACTCTGTGGAAAAAATAAGACTTGGGTCTGCTCGAGATTCACTTACCAAGCCAGAGACCAGCTCTCCAAAGAGGAGTTCTGCCACAGGAAATGAGTGAGAAACGAAACCCAAATTTTTAGGGGCAGAAATGAAACAAAGAAAGCAGAACCGAAACGTAGTAACAATAACAAAGGGAGGCCACTGGGTAGGACACGGAGGGAGGGGAATTCTTCAGTATATTTTGGGGTGGGCACCAGCCCACACTCAATCACTGTGTTTTTATTCCTAACTCAGTTTCTTCCAGCAAGAATATTTGAATAAGAACAATGTGAATTTCAATGATACAATCTACAGCTTTCCTGAAAACTCAGAATTTCGGTTCAATTCTATAATCCTTAATTAAGCTTATCCTATATTCAGGTCCTCAGCAAGTTACTAGAGATAACATAATTATCCAAAAAGTATGGGTACTTGCCCTTTGTAATGCAGACTGTGATGGGGAAGATAATCAGTGATAAAGATCTGTGAATTTGAACTGATACTTCGAGTATTGGTAGTTATTATTGTGAATGGTAAATTTTTTAAAAAAGATTTTTCAAAGTGAGCCTATTGAGAAAATTTTTCCACGTCATTGAATTGAATCTTACAGTTCCACCAGGTAATTATCAGTTTTTGTTCCTTATCTAGGCAGTCTAGAAGGGGAAGGCTGCCAGAGATAATGTACAGCTGTTTCAGTGCCCTATTATCAGCAAGCAAGAGGCAGGAAGAACACGGAGGTTAATAGATGGTGTCATTCAAGTGTAGCCTGGTCTTTCTCTGAATAACATTCACACCTCCATCATTGTCTGCTTTTCCCCTCCTCCTTCGGAAAACGTCTGGACCTTTGTACACCATCAATCAAAAGCAGAACTGAAACATTTTCGATTTCCTGTTATCTCTCTTGTTTTTCTTCTGACTACATGGGTCTGAAATCGCAGCTACAGGGTGGTGAGAGCTCCAAAACAAGAGTCTCTGACAGACAAGACCGCAGAGCTCTGCGGTCTTCACACATGGACTGATATGAGGCATATAGGGCGATTGAGAAGTCCATGTTTTTCAAATTAAAGCACAGACATTTTGGCATTGTTTGTAACCCACAGGAGTTTGGCTTAAACTCTTTTTGATTCATTTCTATTTATGAAGCAGGGACTGAAAATTATATAGGCATAATTGCTGAGCCATATTGACAGTTTAAGTTTTTTGGGTATGAAGTGAGTTCTGATGACGAATAAACTAATGAAGCTCTTCAAGTGCAATGAGAATCATGCAAATTTTGCACAAATTGCACTCTGAGAGCTGGCATGTTTTCCAACTATCATCTTTGTTGTCATATAACACTATCATTAAGCATCCTTCTTTATCCAGCCCTGTACCCAACAATAGTTTTATGAAAGCAAGAAGTGACTTTTTCTATATTGTTCCTTATTGTCTCAGATCTGTTACAAAGTACTGTGGATAGGAAGAGATATTTAAATAGGAAATCATGCAGTTATATAGCTATAGATGTAATGTTCATTACATTGGACATACTGATGATGACAATCATAATTCTGTTCAATTGGTGTTGTTGCAATCAACATAATTGCTGTGGTCATAATAAAATTCTAGTTTTAGCATTTACAACTCCTTTGACAAATTTTAACCAAGAAATTTTCATGTATTTTGTTTTGTTACTAAGATTTCCTCAGATATTTGCTTCAGTGCCTGTTATCTGTACCACCACACTTTAATTGCATTACTTCCTGTGCCCTGTGTGTGCTTCTTTTTTCAGATCAGAAACAGTAAAAATAATCATAAGTCCAAAGTGGGAGATCTTTCATTAGGTTCCTCTCTAACAGTAGAAGTAGGGACTAAAGAACACAGAGCCCTGAGGAGAACGTATTATTCCTTGGGTTTTTGTAATATAATATCCTGGAATGTGGACCATAGCAATGTGGTGAGCTCTGGTGATGGACTTTGGGTGATGGGAGGAGTGTGGTTCATTCGAGTTTCCTACTGGGCAACACTTTCTGGTAACCTGAGGAGCTCTGATATCCTCAGTTTCTCTCCACCTTAAATCCAATGTCTCAGAAGAGGGTCCCAAGACACCACCAGCACTACTCCCCTTGCCCTCCAATCCACTCTTGGGCTTCCGATGCCTTCTTACATTTCCAGATTATTTTTCCCTGCCACAGGATAATGAAACACAGCCAATTTTATTCAAATACTCCAAAATTTATACTCAATGTCTTAAAAATGTATGTCACCCTTTAATGGTTTTATTATTTCGTCTTTCTTTATAGCTTTTTTTTTTCCCATCTTTTCTTTACAGTTCTTTAGCAAAAACTAGAGTATTGAGTTGCCCAGTTAAGGAGCCTCTGACCTACAATTCTGATTAAGTTTCTTCTCAATCTTCATGGCCAACATCTGGCTTTTAAATGAAAGGCTTTTGGTATTTTTAATCATTTGCTGATAGGGTGAGACTGCCTTGTTATCATAACCATATGATCTAATTTAGAATCAATCTTGGCATCCAGTTGTGCATTTTTAACCAAATTTACAATCCACCTTTCAGCTTCTAATGGAGTCATGTCCAGTTTATCTGCCAACATGTTAATACTAATACACTGGTGGATGTGACAAAGTCTCAGATATGAAGAGATAGGCACTTTCAATGAAATCCTCAAGAAAAGCCACAAGAAAAAGTCATTCACAATCACAGATGCACATCCTTCAGCTTTTTCTGAGCCCCATTAAAGTCAAGGTTAACATATCAGTATTCACATCCTTTGGGGTCAATGAGAAAAACAGACCAGTGAATGAGTCATGTTTGCTGCTGAAAAGACCATATTAACTTATAAGGTCTTCCATGGTTACATCTCAATTCTGCATTAAAATATCAGAGGCCAATTTTCCCCAGAGTGAACTCAAAGCATTTCTCTCCATTGCTGAAAACAACACTCTAAAGAAGCAGATATTCTGCTGCTCCAAAGTAATTTCCACATTCATATTAGAATTTTGCATAGCTGTAGAGTGTATCTAAGTATTCTTGCCTAAAACCATGCTTGTCTGCCAGGTAGTCAAACAGCATCTGAACATCCCTAGTTGACTACATTCGCTTTGTAGTTTCTGGATCTTCAAACATCTACACAATTGGTTCTATTTCTGCCTGAAGCTGTTTCAGCTGTTCAACAACTGTGGCTCTTTTTTCTCTCAAAGCATAAGAAATAGTATCAGAACAAAGGTTTTGGTATATAACCATAGCAAAGTCTACGATGTGGGAATCTAAGAAGATCCAATTTCTCTTGTAATAATTCCTTCTCCTTCGTGGACAGAAACACAAGCAACGGCAAGACTAAATGCAAATCCAAAAACTGTTCAAAGCGGTCTGCCATCTTATCAAGGAAAATGCCTAGATGAATTTTTTACTATCTTTCCAGACAAGCTCAAAACATCAGATCCTATTTGTAGCTGCAATTTTCAAATTATAGATTGGTTCAAGGCTTTACAGCCCAGAGCTGTCCTAGCTAAACATGCTCAGAAATGTATATTATATACTGCATTTCATTTTTGGAAGAGCCAGCTTTTATGCCCTCTGTCGCCAAAAGCACTGCACCTCATGCAAACATCTCTCACAGAGTCTGGAGAGAACCCATTTAGTTCTCTGGGGCCCAGAATGTAAGTTCAGATTACAGAATCAAAGGGAGGCAAGAGTAAAAGAATGAATATCGGATTGTGGAAGGAACAAATCCTAGCCCGTCCCTGTGAATTTCTTATAAACACACTCACACTCACTGAGCCCTTTACTCCACTCCAATTGTCAACAAGATTTATAGATTAAAAATAGAATATACCAAAATCACTCTACTGTGTATCTCTGCATTAACCACCATACTCAGAATAATCCTCTTCTTTCTAAACAGTGAGTAGGAAAAATGGAACAAACATTTGGAACATCTGGTTTTATCTCATGACATAAAATACGACCCTAAAAACCAGTAAATCCACTTAAAACGTTTTCTCAAGAGCAATGATCTGTTTGTATTTTTAGAGGAGTGGACATGGGATCCCACCAAGCCCTGCATGAACACCCACTACAAGAAAAACTCCCTTCTCTCTTAATGGGAGAGAACAAACATTTTTTCATCACTGAGATCTGCTCACTGGAGTGAGGCAAACAAGGAGAAAATAACTGAAAACAAAAATATGTCTGTGAGTGTACCCGTGGAGGGTGTGTGTGTGTGTGTGTGTGTGTGTGTGTGTGTGTGTGTGTAAGCAGGGCTGAAGTATTCTTGACAGTGGTATCAAGGACCTGAACAATATTGTACATTCAAGTCTTTTTCTAGTAACTAGGCACTTCATCCTGACTTGGAACGCTGGCATTCCAGTAACAGAAGAGACATGAATGTCCCTGGAGAGACATGTCAATAATTCAACAGTACAGATTATTTTTAAAGATTCAAAGTGTCAGTCATCATAGCAGTGGGGACAAGAAGGCAGAGGTCAAAGGGAAGATTTAGAGAATGATTTCCACCGATTTCCATGGATGAGTGCTAAGGTATAACTGTGTGCATACACACAAAGAGAGACACTAGAAATATTGACCTTGGAATCCGTTGTCTTATGAAAATTCATCCAAAGATGGGGCAGTTGGGAACTCTTGGAAGCAAGGAGAGTCGAAAGCAGATAATAATTAACCGAACAGCACAGTTTTTATCCCTAGCTCTGAACTTGATTGGAGAATTAGGAATAAAAATGCAAAAAGACTCGGGATTCCCACCAAGCCCTGAATGAGCATGCATTGCAGAAATAATGCCCCTCCTATCTCATGGGAAGATGAGACTTTTTCTCTTTGTTCCTGGGAACTCTTGGCTCACTGCAAAGGTAAGGCTGACCTGGGCAACAAAACACTTACCTACACCATTGTTAAGAAATCCCACAGTTGTGCTTCTGAGTCTTACTACATCGTGGTGAATAATAACCTTTTAATGCTGGGCAAACAGAGATAATATTTAAATTCCATTTCAAGAAAATAGAATTACTGCAGTAAAATGAAAAACAAACAAACAAACAAACAAACTAGGCACCTGTACAGAAAAATTTATTTTACAATTAACTAAAATGTAAAGAAAACTAATTCTTTCATCAGTTATTATATTTCTTAAAACAAAGCAAGAGTAATAATGTTGAAAGTAAACAAATACGTATTCTTAAAATCATTTATTGTAGTCACAGTGAGAAAGAACCAAAAAATAAATAGACAGCATATTGGATTACTGCTTATGTGCAAGAAATCACAGAAATTATTAAAAACATTCTGTTGTCTAATTTTCATACTACTACATCTGGCAAATTTCAGTTTTTTAAACAAATGAGAAACTGAATTGCGTAGACTTGCATTTACTTGATTAAGGCCAATATGTAGCAACACCAGAATTACAATAAAATTCATGCACACACTCATCTATCACTGGCAGAGCTGCAGTAGCCTTGACTAGCAGCACGCAGTACCTGATATTTGAAAAACAACACTTCAGTAAAATGACCCTAGTGCTCCCGAGAACAGAAAAACCTCTTTCGCGAGACACTGACAGAGCTTCTATTTTCGGTAACTAGTAGAGCAAATATTTATTATTAAGTTGTGACACTTAGATGTTTCATACTTAATGACATTTATCTTCTCACCATGATCCTCACAAGACTGCAGTTTTTATACCAGGATTATTTTAAGAAAATAAAGTCAGCATTCGAGTGTTATTCAGGGTTACACTGTAGATATTTGGAGAGACAAGACTTGAACTCAGACACTGTGGACACAAAGCTTCCACTTAGTACATACTATTTTTTATGAAATTTTCTCCTTCACTCCTTGATGAATAAGGATCATCATGGGTAAACAGACACTTCCCTGACGACAAATTTTGTAGTGAATGATTCCTATACAAGGTCTTCAATAATATACAAAACTAGTTGAAAAGCTTTCCTTCATCCTTTCAGTCAGTGACAGAGGACATGAGATTGTAAAAATTGGGGAGAGATGATTCTTTAATACTGGTCTTTCATTTTAAAGCATTAGTCACTTTCCCTGGGAGTGCGAAAAAGGATGAATTAAGATTCTCTACTAATGCAAACAGGATATTAGGAAAAATATGACAAAGGCAAATTGTATACCTTGTTGATAAATGAAGGACATTCAAATGGAATAAAGGAGGGCAGCAAAGAGAATATGGTTAGAATGGTGCAGATAACCTAGTGTATTAGATGCACCCAAGGTCAGAGGCACACACAGAAGTGGGTGAGGGTGTAAGAGGTTAATAGTTTGGAGAACACAGTGTCATGGGGGCAGCACATTTCATAGGATTGAAATATGGAAAAATTTCCTGGGAAAAGGAACACGAAGAGAATTTGTAAATGAGAAACCCATGGTTTGTGACATTGAAAAATGAGACAATGCCAGCATTATGGTCTATGAAAACCCCAACACGACAGGGAGGAACACTCAGGGAAAGGGTTATTATCAAGGGATCGGGGGAGGAAGAGTCCTCAAAAGCATTATATTCCAACTGATTCTGTAACCCTATAACCCAGTAACCATATTTAGGTTGATATCTTGAGGAAACATGCTGATAAATCACACTTTGTCTAATAAAACTCGTAAGTCCGTAGTCAGGACGTTTTTTACCATATACTCCCAGGATCCACTCACTTTTCATTGATACATCTACCTCCCAGTAATGTTTTCCTGATGTGATAATAGGTGATCCCAGGACACTATAGTCATTACAATAGTAATTCCAGTATGTATCTTTTTTTTTACAAACTAACACTTGTCTCCGATCAGCAGAAATAACAATATCTGGATTATTCTCAGGAATATCCAGGATCACGTGAACTGTAGAAAAATCACAGGGTTGGGTAAGGGATATGATGTAGCTTTATTTGTGACACTGTGGAGTTATCTTCAGAAAAAAATGAGTGGAGAATGGGAAGAACTTAGTTCTGTTCTTGGGGATAGGTATAACACTGCAGAAACATAATATGTATGTGTGTGCTGGGAAGGAAAACATGGGTTTTAAGATATGAGAACTAGTATAAAATGCAAAATTCAGAAAGATAAGAACAGGGTGGCTTTATAATAATGATTACTCCTTACCCCAGTAGCGCCGCACATCTGTCAGCTCTGAAATGATAAAAATCCATATTATTAAATATAAGCAGAGGAGTCAGTACTAAAATCTATTTCTTCTCCAGATCAGGGGAAGGATTGGTGACTGTGTTAGGTAGTAGATGGAGGAATGAGAGGTGAACCAGAAACCTTGCTACTCTCTATTAAATACAACCATGATATTAGCACATTATATCCATCTTCCTTTGTCTCCTCTATCCACACCTAGAAACTATACCTCCTCTCCATTTAACCCCCACCATCACAAGAATCCCATAGCCATCCTCTTGCTCTAGCATTCCTCACCATTAAACATTTGCAGCATCCCTCTCAAATCAGGAACTTGGAACATTCTTCTTTGTTTCTTGGGAATAGTTTTTGGCTTCTTCAGTGTGAAGGTCTTACTCCTAGGGATGACACAAATTGACACACACACACTCCTGACACTTTGTCCATTTAAAAGCACTGACTTCCTGTCTATTCACCTCACCGAAGCACTTGAACTCTCTTTCTTGGAGACACTGAGAAATGAGAAAATGATCCCTGACCTTGGAGCCAAAAGAAATATGCTCAGGTTTATCTTCCAAGTCACCCCTGCATGACCTGGGGAAGGCCTTGAACTCTCAGAAGCACATGTTATTCCTTCCAAAATGAAATAACTAACCTCTTCCTTTCTACCTGATATAAATCATATGAAATTATAGGAAATAAAAATTTTTAAATGCAAAACTTTGGTTCCTCAAAACAAATTAATATGAGGAAAAGTCACTGTGTGGATGTGGGTTCATAAGGATAAGACATGAAATTGAGGTTGCAGGACCTGGTTCATGGTTGTTTGAGACATAACAAGTGTGGGTATACTGTCTAAAGAGGACCAAGACCTTTTAAATCTGCTCTCCAGTAGGGAGGCCCTCAGAATAACATCTGAGATTTTAACACTTGGATAAGAAGACATTTCAAAACCGTACTAATAGTGGTTTGAATTTCATGTGTTTGAAGAGCTTGATTCGGCTAAGTAAGAGTGAATATTTAGACACAAAGATGTTGCTCTTCCATTCTGGCTTCAAAGTATGTGATCAAGATGGATCAATTGTTTGCACCAGGGGCAAAATATTACTTGTGATTCAAGACCGTTTGGGGGCAAATAAAGAGAAATATATAGCAGGACCTGGTGTCTTCTATTCTCAGGGCACAATTTTAAATATAAAGGAGTAGTATGCAATTCTGGATTCTTGGCAGGTAAAGAAGACACAAGCTACACATGACACATAAAGCAGCTATGAAATACCAGAGAGAGATACAGGATTGCTGGGTAAATAAAATTTATGAAGGTACATGGGTCAGATACTGCAACACTTTATTCATAACTGCTACAGACCCAAGCTCTGCAATTTCTGCCTAACCAAGTTCCCTACTATAGAATCTGGTTCATTTGTAATAGTTATAGAACACTCAAATCATGATTTGTGAACAGAAATTTAAGGTATTATCCACAAATTTCCTGCCCTGTGAGATATCTTACTCTAATTAACCACCAGACAACTGTAATGGCTTTAAATCTCTTTTCACAGCAGAGAAGGACCATCTCTGGTCACCCAAACTTACCTTTCCATGATGCCATTCACATCCTAGGGAAAAAAGAAAAAAACATGAGTCAAGAAGAAATAGGCCCTCCGCACTTACAGAGCTTTATTCATCCCACCAACCTTGGTGGGATAGAGAATAGAGTTGTTCCAATGTGAGAGACAAAAAGTAAAGACCCAGACCAATCATTCCAGAAGACTCACATGAGGTTGTTGGGTTTCCTAAAAGGTAGAAACAACTTTGACCCCTGTGGAAGCCTGAGGCTTCTAGTACCTATAGATAGGACATATTCATGACAAAAGCAGGAGGCCCATAATATTTTCCTCAAGTTCATAACATTCTTCATGAAATGATTAGTTAGTTTGTTCTTTTCTTCAATGTGAATATAAAGTGATGTACTATTACTTGTCAAGCATTATGTGAATATTTGGAGAATCAAAGATGAGTTAGTGTCGTGAGGGAAGTAAGTCTGAGGTAAAGGGGACACTAAAAACTAGGCCAACGACTGGGTCTACAAACACAAAAAATATTGTTTTACTCTTTGTAGGGCTTTTTTATTGTATGTGACAAAAAACAATTTAAACTAGATTAAGTACAGAAAAGGCATTTGGGGAACAGTTGAAACTTTCTTCGAAGCTTAATTTTGAAGATCAAAGATTGTCATTAAGATTTTCTCTACGTCCTTCTCTAAATTCTTTTATTCTCTCTGTACTGAATCTCTTCGTATAAACTCCAGAAGAAAAGAGAATTTCTTTTCTCAGTTATATCAAAAATTTTTTTTGGCCTGCATTGAATCAGGCACCCATATTAAACACATCACTGTGTTGTTGCTAGAATATAAAGCAAGGCTGGAGGCAAGTTTCCAAATTTCACTGGAATCAAGTTACTGTTATTCTGAAGTAGACCATGATAGGATAAGATGTGTATTGTTATCAGAAGGAAAACTATCACAAATAATCTTAAAAAATACAGTAAGAGAATAGAAAAATTGAAAATTTTATACTAGCGACACTGTTTAACTCAAAAAAAGCTAGTGAACAATGAAAGAGAACAATGAAAATTTCAGGTGACCTAGAGAAGCAAATAACCAATAACAAATTAAATAGAGCTACATCAATAATTGCATTAAATGTTATTGTCTTAATCTACCAAGTATAAGGCAGAGATTGTTGGACTAGATAAAAAGCAAGAATCAATTATTGCCATTCACAAAAAACCATATTTTTGATTCAAAGACACAGATACAACAAAAGCAAAATGATAGATTTCTGGTCCAGATGGCAGAGAAGTTAAATACTGTGCTTGTCTCCTTCTATGACTACATCAAAATTAAAACTAAATTATAGAACAACCACACTGAGAAACACCTGAACATTAGCTGAACAGAACTCTTATGACTAAAACTATAAAGGTGAAGCCACGATGAGACTGATAGGAGGAGTGGAAATGTGAAATAATCTGGTCCTATACCCAAGTGTGGTGGTTAAGAGTCAGGAGGAGGTACTTGCTGAGGAGCAAGGGCTCCGAGCCCCACACTAGGCACCCCATCCTGGACCGCCAGTGCTGAGAAAAAAAATTCCTACAGCAGCTGGCTGTGAAAATCAGGAGGGACTCAGATTCGGTGAGATGGAGGGCTGCTGTGGATACAGGCATACTCTTAAAGGGCCCTAGCACAGAATCACTTACTCACAGACACTTACTCTAAGCTCCGGAGAAGCTTGCAAAAATGCCGGGGACATATGGGGAGGAACTGAATTGTCTGGCTTCAGGTTGAGGGTTGGAGGGGCAGCTCTCCCCGAGACTAAAGTGCCAGCAGGCTCCACTGTTCCTTTTGTGAGCCCTGGCTGACTTCAGTATGCTCTGTATCTATTGTAAGTGGTGCCCCAAGTCTGGCAGTGGTGGCAACTGGCCACAGTTTGCAACATAGCCTCTCCCAGGCATTTTTAAGCTCAGTATAGGCAGCAGTCAACCACAGATCAATTTGTAGCTCCTACCAGGTGGCCCTGGATAGGACACAAGCAGTGGCTGACCCTGGCCTGCACCAAAGCCCCTCTAAGAGGTCCCAGAACCAATACATCCAGTAGCCAGTTTCAGACAACATCAGAGCACCATTCAAGTAGTGCCACAATGACATACCCAAAGGGTGAACTAAATAGGCACCACATCACCGCTAAAGTGAATTCTGCTCTATGGAGTCAATACCTGCACAACAACTTGTTCACTGCAGTCATGGCCACTCCTCACAGCCAGTTAGCCTGAGGGTCAATTCCACCCACTGATGTGCCAACAGCAATCAAAGCTCAACTACAATAGGAGAGGCACACACAACCCACACTAGGAACACTCCTGGAGCACCGGGCTCAGGAAACCAGAAAGTGTACCACTGGGCCCCATAGAACATCTACTATATAAGGCCACTCTGCTAAGACTGGGAGATATGGAAGATCTACCTAATACATAGAAATAGACATGTCTGTTTCTCCAAAATAAGGAGGAAAAAAAAGTCCCAAATAAAAGAACAAAACAAAACACCAGATAAATAACTACTTTTCTTAATAGTTTGAACTCCAGATAGTTGCAGAGTATAAAATACTGGTCATAAAGATGCTCAGTGAACTTAGGGGAAGAGTAGATGAACTCTGTGAGAACTTTAACAAAGAGAGAAAACATAAAAATGGAGATTGAAAATATAAAAAAGAACCAGTAAGAAATAAAGAATACAGTACCTGAAATGATAGATACCACAGAAAGAATCAACAGTAGATAAGAAGAAGCAGATGATCAAAGTAGCAATTTAGAAGATAAGGGAACAGAAAACACCCAATCAGAAAAGCAATAGTTTAAGGGATGTCTTGGGCAACATCAAGCATAACATTCGCATCATTGGGGTACCAGAGGATGATAGAGTGCAAAAGACTGAAAATCTATTTGAAAAAATAATGACTGAAAATTTCCCTAATCTGCCGAAGAAAATAGACATACAAGTTCAAGAAGTGCAGAGAGTCCAAACAAGATGAACCCATAGAGGCCCACACCAAGATACTTCATAATTAAAAGGCCAAAGACAAAAAGAAACTCTTAAAAGTAGCAAAAGAAAAGCAATTAGTTACCTACAAGGGAGCTCCCATAAGACGGTCAGTTAATTTCTCAACAGAAAATTTGCAGGCCAGAGGGATTGGCATGAAATATTCAAAGTGATGGAAAGCAAGAACCTACAACCATGATAACTCTACCTAGCAAGCCTATCATTTAAAACTGAAGGAGACATAAAGAGCCTCTCAAATAAGCTAAAGGTGTCCCAAAAGAGCTAAACGTGTCTCTCACCACCAAACCAATACTACAAGAAACTTTAAAGAGAATTCTCTAAGAAGAAGAAAAACTAATCAAAAGTATAAATAACAAAATATCACACAAAAAAAATTCTCACTGACAAAGGCTAACACATAATAAAAGAACTGGATAAACCAACACTAAAGCTAGTACAAAGCTAAGAGGCAAAAGTAGCAAGATCATGTGTAATTACAACAGTAAGTTACGGAGACACACACAACCATATACATGCACACACAAAAGAAGTAAAAAATAATGACAAAAATATAAATGTGGAGGGGGTGAGTAAAAGTGATCGTGATTTTAGAATGTGTTTTACTTAAGCAATCAACTTAAAATAGACTGTTGTAAACATAGCTTGGTATATATGAAGCACATGATAACCACCAATGAAAAAACTCCAAGAAATAAAGAAAGAGGAATCCAAATACAACACAACAGAGAGTCATCAACATACAAGGGAAGAAAGCAAGAGAATAAGGAACAGAGAACTACAAAAACAATCAGAAAACAATGAATAAAATGGCAGTAATTAAGTAACCACCTACCAATCAATAAAAACTTTAAATGTAAATAAATTAAATGCTCCAATCACAAGATGAATGGATAAAGAAGTAGGACATACATACAATGAAATATTCCTCAGCCATAAAAAATAAAATTATACCAGTTTACGACAACATGGATGGACCTAGAAAGTATTATGTTAAGAAATAAGACAGAGCAAGACAAATACCATATTATTTCACTTATGTGTGAAATCTAAAAACAAAATAAACAAACAAATAAAGTAGAAACAAACTCAGAGACAGAGAACAATCTGATGATTGTCAGATGGGAGGAGGAGTTTGGAGGCTGTGTGAAATAGGTGAAGGGATTAAGAGGTACAAACTGCCAGTTATAAAATAGTCACGGGGATCTAAATTACAGCTCAGGAAATATAGTCAATAATATGGTAATAGCTACGTATGGTATCAGGAAGGTGCAAAACTTATCAGGGGGATCACTTTGTAAATTATATAAATGTCTAACCACTATATAATATTGAAAGTCAACTGTAACTGAAAAATATTTTTAAATTTTAAGTAAAATTTCAACTAATTTTACATGAGGATCATGAAGAGGTACCTATTAATGCTTAACATTAGGTCACAGATAACGGAGGCCTATAGAATATCACTGGACACAATGGACCTTCTTACCATGGTCAAATTTTTGCACTGCACTTGAAGAATGAATAAAAATGAGATTTCCTTTTTTGTTCATGCATTCAATTATTCCTAAAACCTCGGAGTTAGATGTAGGGAAGGGGTACTACAAGGCCAAAGAAACCTTAGTGTCACCACTCTAGAAAGAGCACAGTAACACAGCAGAGAAAGAAGACTTTCATTTTCCTCAAATCTCAGATGCTGGGGCTTTGTCCCAAGTCTTACCTGCAGCATCTCCATTGTTGACCCCTTTAACCGTCGCTCCAGATCTGAGATGAGAACTCTCACCAACTGGTTCTGCTGGACCAACTCATTCTCAGCCTCTGCCAGGTAATGTAGAGCCTCTCCCTCATCCTTCTTCAGCTTTTGCAGCTCCCTCTGCTCCTCACTGTCCAGGATACCTCTCAGTTGTTTAAAACCATCATGGACACTGCGTCTTTCATTTTGTATTTGATTCTTAAGGAATGAGAAAGAGAGAAAGGGACTCAGGCAATCAGGCAGAGACACGGAGTCAGAAAAAGAAGTATTTGATGTGGAAATTCTTACAGGGAAGGGAGAAGGAAGCAGGGAAGCGATTCTTGGAGAAGCTGACTTTTCCTATTATTTTCTTGCCATCACATTGCAAAAGAATAGCCTCAACTGTGCATCATTAAGGCCAACCTTGAGCCAGGGTGGGACACCTGGGTGTGGCTCAGCTTTCACGCAGTTGCCCGGGACAGTCCTGCTCCCCACCCCGACCCTCTGTCTCTGGCTAAACACCGAGGACAGAACCATGTGCCATTCCAATTGCCTTCCCCTGGAAGAGTTAGAAGCTCCAAATTTGGGCAGAAATGTTGCACAGAATTCGCTAGCCATCCTCACCATACATCCCTCCAAATGTCCATGTTCATTTGTGGCACGTTTATAATACAGTCCCCACTCATATCAGAGAAAGGATAAGAAGACGACCAATTATATGGCATTTGCACCCACCGACTATCAAGAACCCATCGACTGAAAGAGAAAAGGAGCTGCTTGTGAGGAATAACCAGCATCCTGAACTGATTTCTGTCAATTTTCCTTGGGATATGCCTCCTCCTACCTTCCAGGAAGTTCTCTGTTCTCTGATGTCAGCTTCTAACTTCTCAGCTTCCTGCTGCTCCTTCCTTAGCTTCTCCAGAGCTGCTTGGAGAGTCTCCTGCAAAAGAGGAATCATACTAAAATCTAGCTCTGGGTTTTTCAGCATCAGAATAGAGGGTAATGAGAAATAATCAGGCTGATCTCTGAAGACAGAGTTTACAGAAACTGTAAGAACAATAATTGGAAGACTAATCTAAAGTGGCAAATGTGTTCTTTCAGACTAGCTGTTAAAAGGCACCATTCCCAAATCAAGAGAAGATGGATTCTTTTTGTTGTAGAAGAAGAAACCTGACCCTGTAGCAAAGCAATATAGTAGGTCACTATCTACCCAGTTCCCTAATTAATGCTCTTGATCAAGAGGTAAATGACAGCATGCGTGGGTACCACACATCCACATTAGCACAAAGTACGAAAACATCTTCTTCTGGTTAACAGCCCAGGCTTCTCCTTTTATAACTGAGTGGAATGCACAGACAGGGTCCTCAGGCCTTGGAAGGTGAGGTAGAAAAGTAATCACAGGCCTCAGGACTAAGTGTAAAGGTAATCACAGGCAAATGCAAAATAAAGATTTCCCATCAAGTATCATTTCTTGCCCTGTCTTTCCTCCATCTTGGTTCTTACCTGGTACTCCTGGGCAACCTCCTCCACCAGGAATGTGTGGTGACCACGATGCTTCTGAGACCGCTCGCAGAGCCAGCAAATAAACTTCCCATCCTCCTTACAGAAGAGCAGGAGTTTCTCTCCATGATGCACACAGAGGTCTCTCTTCCGCTCCTCCTCTGGGCTCAACCTGACCTCCCTGAGCCTCTCTGCTATGTTGGCCAGATGTCGATTAGGCCGTAGGTTTCCAGGTTGGTAACTGACTCGGCACACCGGACAGCTGCTCTCTCCTTGCCCAATCACAAACTCCTTGCTGTTTGCAGTGATGCAGGCTTGGCAGAAGCTGTGGCCACAGTCTAGGCTCAGGGGTTCTTTCAGGAGCTCCAGGCAGATGGGGCAGGTCACCTCCTCCTGTATGTTCACCAGGATTCCTGTAGCCATCTCAGCTGCTCCCCTGCTCCTACCTGTCCTGACATCTGAGGCT
Organism: Pteropus medius; assembly: GCF_902729225.1. NCBI lineage: Eukaryota > Metazoa > Chordata > Mammalia > Chiroptera > Pteropodidae > Pteropus > Pteropus medius. The sequence goes on from NW_024352784.1 coordinate 819,078, forward strand.
CCTCTTGCTCACAGATCCCTGCCTAGTTGGAAAGGTTAAGAAGTGGCAGAGTTAGACACACAGGAATAAAACGATACTAATTGTGTAGGCATCAAGGTGGGCCAAGACCAAATCCTGAAGGAAAAAGAGAAAAGGTGAAGAACCAAGGAAAGGAGCTTGGTGACCTGGTAAAAAGGCCGACTCATAATTATTTCAAAAGCTTTACTCTGGTCCGTAGGACATAACAAATTTCATTCTTTTCTGTGCAATGATTGCTCTTTTCCTCTACTCTTACTGAACAAAAGGATGACCTGAAGCCTTTTCTCCCAAGATCCTTGTGTGACCCACCATCTGTCCTGTGTTTTCTTTCTCATGTCCAAAACACACCCTAGATGTTAAAAGCACCAAAGCACTTATGTGTCTGGGCATTACACCTGCTCTTCTGTCAGCGTGCAATGCTGCCCTGGTAGCGACAGGACTCACACTCTTCAGTTAACTCTCTGCTTTCAGGTTCCTTTCCCAGAAAGACCTGCTCTGACTAGCTTACTTGTAATGGTTACAGTGTAACCATTGCCATTACTTCCTGTATGTCTTCAGTGATTTCTCTATTTATCATGACATGATGTAGGACAGTTCATTTGTGCACATGACAAAAGAAAACCCTTTATCGGATGTGTAAATAGAGATATCAAGTGACATACAAAGATCACTTATCTTCAATACACAGATTGGGGATGAACCTGATGTAGGTCTCTTCTTACATCACTGAGTTAGTCAAAGACAAATAGAAGTAACTTAAGGTATCTATCAAATACCCAGAGCCATAGGGGTGTGTAAACATCCAGATCCAGACCAGCAGGGAGATTCTGGGAAGTCCTGTGTTTGTAAATGATGAGATTTTACCTTGGCCCGAATATTTTCCAAGGATGTTGATAGCAGCCAAAATGTATGTATGTAATTGATGACGAAGAGGCAGATAGTGTAAATATACCCACTGAATTATACAAGTATTTCTGTATCTTAAAATACAGAAATATAGATGGAATAAATATCAGTCTTGAGAAAAAAGTCTCAAAATATTAGGCAAGATCAATCGACTAATTATCACTGATGATGAATTATATGCTAGCAACTGCACTAATAGCCATAAACACAAAGATGAGTCTAAACAGATGGCTTAAACCACTATGAACTTGACATTACCATGATATTAGTAATAAATTAAGTAATCAGCCATATATATATGCACAAGCTGATGTGAAATGCACTACTAGAAAGATTTACATGTTGCAGAATCGAATAACTGGAGCAGATAAAGGATTGTCCAACAATTCCATCTTGAAAACATAAGGATTGAGAGAAAGCTGAAGAAGATGAGGGAAATGAGAGAGAGAAAAACTGTATAGGTAGAGGAAATGACCTGTTCATGGAATCCTATCAGCTTGTCTAGTTTGAAAACATCAGTGTTTCTGGTCTGCAGAAAACGGCTAGGCCTTTAGTATCACAAGAGCCTGCAGTGACCACGATATATGGCATTGCCCAAATTATGTAAGATTTAGGGACTCTTTTCTAAGAGCAAAGAGTAATTATCCATGCTTTCTTTCCCCTCACAGAAGAGCGGGGACACAATTAGCTCTGCCTCTGGGCTGTGGAATGTTAGATGGATGCAGTGTGGAATTGGGAAGATTAGTAAGATGCACACACAGTTGCCCGGGGAGAGATGATGAGAACTTTCAGAACAAGGTGATGAAGAAAATGGAGAGCAGGGGATGAGAATGAGACATAAGATGAAGTTAGAGGAAAAGACTGGCAGTTAGGTGAGACACCTAGGAACAAAGGGTCAGCATCAGCCTGGGTTTTCTTCCTGTAAACATAATATTGGTTTACTCTTATCCTAGTAAGTTGTGCTTTGTTTTCATTTTTGTTTTCTGGGAAATCGACTGGGTTACAATAAAGTGGAAAGTGAGATGCCTCCCAAGGCCATCTTACTAACAGCAAAAATGGCCTCATGTGTAACGTACGCTTGGACTAGGAAGGCTTTAAACAGACTGTAAACGCCCGTTAGGAAGCAGAGGCCTCATTTTTCATGGGGATTTGTGACTCTTATTAACAACTGTGTACCCTTTAGCCTCTGAAAAGTGTGCTCTTGAGCTTTCACAAGGCAATCAGTGCTTCGTAGCTCTAGGCATATGCAACGTACGGTATTTCACACACTTCCACTTAGTCCGGCTTCTTAAAAGGCTGAGATAACAGGGATAAAGTACCTCCAGTAACACGGTGAAGACATACATCACCGAGAGCTCACCTGAGGCAGCCGTGCTGCCATGCTGTCTACTGTCCTGTATCCTCAGCTAAACTAAGCGACCCTGGCACTTTATGTCTTATCAGGTTGCACTGATGGGAACGACCATCCAAATTAAATATGATGCTGGTGTTCAGTCAGAGGGAGTATCACAGAGTAGTAGCACAGTGATGCTCATTCTCCCACCTGGACTCAACAGGCCCTGTGGCCTCAGTCTAGGTTCAGGAGTTTTATCAGGAACACCAGGTAAATGGGGCTATGAAGCAAACGAAGAAAAATCTCAGTAGATGTTAATGTCTTAATGGTTGCCAGAGTTTGATGGTAAAAGAAAGATTTCCTGGATGAGGTAATCAGTGTTTTCCCTTTGCTCTGCACTAGGGAGGAAAAGCTATAAGGACTGCATATAAACAATTTCGGACCAAATAAAGATGTCCACTGGTGCCATGTTCATCATACATGAAGGGAACCTGTTAAAGAATGAGGCTCAAGGTGAACTGGAGGCGTAATCCAGCTAATAATCCAGATACTGACAATAGTCTTGAGACCATATGCAGTTAGCTCCTGGCTGCAGAGACTGTGGTTCAGATAAGGCTCTGCTGAGCAACAAAATAGAAGTAATATCATATCCGGAGTCGATATTAAATGTCTACCTCCGTTTATGCCCCAAGCTATAATCCAAACGTGGGGGTGGGGCCTCCAATTATTTCTCATCCCATTCTAGATCCAACCAATCCTGGCACACATCCAGAGCCTACAGGGGGGCGGGGAGCGGGAGGAGGGAGCTTTGGCAGTGCATGCATTCTGCCTTAGGGCTGAAGAATTTATTCACAATGGGGCTACAAGAGCTGTTGCCACAGGACACAGAAGAGGTAAATGCAGAGGAGCCTGAGTCCTCACACTGGGAGGGTGACGCCACCATTACCTAAGCAGTGATGCAAGTGCTCCACAGCAAACAGGGAGATAGATATGGGAACATGAGTGGTGTGTGCTGGAAGGATTTCACAAAGTGCAGCTCCTGCTGGAGACCTATGCGTTTGTGCCCCACGTCAGGCTCTCAGCCCTGAGGACCTGCGCTGGAAATGGAGCCCACAAAGTGTTTGGCTTCAAAAACCAACAAGGCTTATGCCCAGGAGAACACTAGGGGTGTAGGCAACGGAGATTCCTCTCTTAAAGGGCTCGTTCACAAGACTTAATGATTTACAGAACTTGCTCCAAGACCAGGCGCAAAAGCAGAAGTTTGAGAAGTGCCCAGACCACATGAAGGCGACCCATCTCCAGAAAGAGAAAAGGAAGCCTGTTGGACTCTCACTAGAGACAGAGACTACGGGAAGAGGGAAGGAGTGGTGGCGCCATTGGCGCGCCATCCCCCTACCTTGCCAGCTCCGGGTCTGCCCGGAGCTCCACAGTCGCATCTCACTCTAACCTGCCAGCACCGCTGGGTGCGCACCGTTCCCCTGCTGCAGCCGCGCGGCAAAGCTGACTGGGGAGTGCCCGCGCCCTACCCCCGCTCTGGGCCATCTTCTCGGCATGACTTTTGCCACTCCGCGGGACTCTCCAGTAGCGTCGCCGCCTCCAACACTGCCCGCCGGCTCCGTGGGTGCGGGGCAGCCATCAGAGGGGATGCCCTTTGAGTGCCTGGTCGTGTGGCTAAAATAGGGTGCTGGGGTGCACTACGGGACCCACAGTCTTAAACAATGGAAGACACAGCTCTTGCTTGACAAACTACCGCGCCCCAGGCACTGCACAGAGAGCAGAGGGAAAACTCACCTCCAATCTTCCACGGAAAAACACCTATTTACTTGTTCTCCAGCTCCAGCCTTAGGAGCAGACGTGGTCAGGATCCACTCACCAAGCCAGGGGCCTGATCTCCACAAAGAGGACCCCGAGGAACTAAATGAAAATGAAAGTTAAATTCTTGGGGGAGTGGCAAAGAAGGAGAAAAACTATGGACCAATGGGAGGCCTTAATATAGGGCCTCTGGAGAATTTCCAGGGCTTTTGTGCCCCTAGGGGCCAGTCGGGCCAGTGACTACATTCTTAACCCTGTCTCAGTTCTGCCCTCCGAATATGTTCTCGCGGTTCTTCAAAGTAATTCATCCTGCGGAGAACTAGGCTTACCCTGGGCAGTGCAATTTCACACACAGCCACCTGATTTTGTTCCCTTACAAATGAGATGTCACGAGGATGGGGAGAGTTCCTATTTTACAGTGAGGACTCACACTGAAGACGCCTCGGACAGCAACACTGGCAGCTCTCTCCTGTCCTGTAGCTACCAGCTAAGCTAAGAGAATCTGGCTATTAGGTCCTGTTAGGTCATGTGAGAGGAAATGGTTATCCAAATCTGAATTATCTCGAGTGCTCAGTCAGGGGGCCTATCACAGACTGGTAGCACCGGGATGCTGACTTTCAGAACCTGGAGCCAGTACGGACAAAATGACACTTTTCCTAAATTTCTGAAATAGGCTGCAAAAATGAAACTACATGGAGTGTCATTTGTTAGCAATGTCATCTGATTCTATATAACAGAAAATCTCTATAGTCCTAACATAATAAAAATAAAACTGGAAAGTAATTGTGATGGTTAATTATATGTTTCAACTGGACTAGCCACAAGGTGCCCAGAATAAACCTCATTTCCGGGTGTGTCTGTGAGGGTTTTGTTTCCAGATGACATTAACATTGGAATCTGTGCACTCAGTAAAACAGATTGTCCTTCCCAATGTTTTTGGGCATCATCCCATCTCTTGAAGGCCTGAGTAGAACAGAGACAGGGGAAGAAAGAACGTGTTCCTTGTGCTTCCTGCCTGCCTACCTGGACTCGTATTAACCACCATCGACCATCTGGTTCTCAAGCTTTTGAACTTGGACTAAATTACACCACCAGCTTTCCTGGCTCTCCAGTTTGTAGAAGGCAAGTCCTTGAACTAGTCAACCTCTATTATAACACAGGCCAATTCCTCGTAATACATCTTCATATATTTGAAAGCTATATATAACATTGGTTCTGTTTCTCTGGAGAATGTTCACTAATAGAGTATGAAACAATTCTAAAATCTTGTGTAAGTGGCACAGTGAATTGTGAGAATATGACTCAGGTGAACAGTGCAATTTTCAAAGATGTGTGCTTAAAAGTGACTTGGGACAGGTAAAGGTAAAAAGGAGAAAGTTGTAGAGGTGATAATGCACAAAGTCAACCTTAATCCAGTAAGAGCAGGTCAGATAAGGAGAAGCCAGAGTAAAAAAAAAGAGAGAGAGAGAGCTTTGCCTGTATGTACCATCCGAGTAAGTCAGTCGAATGGGATGCACCTATATCTTTAACAGGAGAGGTGGTTAAATAAAGAGGCACCCCTACTTTAACTCTTTTTTCTCATGGGTCTCAGAATCTTGTTGTCATGCCACTTCTAATATCTTGTCAGATTATTAGCACCAGTTTTTGTTTTATTAAAAGTTGCAGAGATTCCCTTCATGAAAATTCTTCTTATGTGCTCCCCCTTCTCCTGATCTCTCAGTAGAAATCAATTTCTAGATGGCAGATATGGTCCAAGAAGATGAACAAGGTTAATGATTTTAAAGGAACTATAATGGATCCCTAAGTTTAACTTGGAAATCTTGTAGTATTTATAAATGCAAAAAAGCTATAGAGCAGGGCAGTTGTCACAACATTAAGGTTCCCAAACCCAGAGAGGACAGTGTACTAGAAGTTTATTTGAAGAGCAAATATGTATTATATTGTGCAGAAGTTAAATAGGAGGTTTACATTCAATGACATTTTTATACAATGACCTTAAAAGTCGGTTGCAGTTTTAAATCTCAATTTCCATTTTAGAAAATAGAAACCCAGAATTTATTCATCATTACACAGCTATAGAGAAAAGACAGGATTTGCACTGAACACAATTTTTCACTCTGGGTACATATATTATTTTTGTTTCTCTTTCCTTGATTCTCTAATGAGCATGCTGCATCCTGAGAAAGAAATCGACATATACTCAAAGACTCTTTAGTTGCTGGTGGAGGGTCATGGTGATTATAAATTTTCTTAGGAACATGAATAGTGGCAGAAAACTTTGCTATGTTTTTTCAATCAGCGATAGAGGAAAAACAGAGAATAGAACGGCAAAGATTTTATACCAATACTGCTGTTTTTAGGAGAAAGTTAAATGTCCTTTTTCGAGAAGACAAAAATGGGTAAATGGGCAAACAACTTTCTCTTTTAACCCAAACCAGAAACGGTATTCATCTCAAGGGTGAGTAAAAGTTCTAAAGAAAACAAGGGAGACAGCAAGGAAGAGTTGGTCTGAATGGTGCAGATGAGCTAAGGTGTGGGAGATGACAACCAGGACAAAGGGAACTACACGTGGGTTAGAGAATGAGAAAGCTCAGTGTTTAGGCGGGCAAAGAATCATGGGAGCTGGACAGTTCCAAGGATTGAAATATGGGTAAGTAGTCTGAGAAAAGCGACATTTAGAGAACTTGTAAATGAGTGACCCATAGTTTGTGATATTGAAAAATGAGACAGTGCTTTCTTCATAGTCTAGGAAGACCCCAACACGATGGGGACAAACAGCCATGAAAAGAGTCAAGACCTTGGGATCAGAGGTGGAAGAGTCCTCAAAGGCATTGTACTCAGATTTATTTTGTAACCCTACAACCCAGTAGCCATTTTCAGGTCTGAATCTGGAGTAAACATTTTGATGATTTTTGCCTTGTCTAACACCAAACTTTGTATTACAGGAACGTGTTCTACAGTACACCCCCAGGATCCAGGCAGTCTTCTTGGACACATCTACTTCCCAGTAGTGTTTCCCTGAGGAGAAATATTGGGAGCCCAAGATACCATAATTGTAATACTTTACAGGCCAAATTGGCACAGACGTCAACTGCCTCTGATCCTCTGAAAGGACAAGATTCAAATTTAGGTTGAACGGATTCAATGTGATGTCCACTGCAGAGAGAAAAAAAAAGTATAAGATTAGGCGAGAGATATGGGGTTAGTTTATCTAGTGACATGAACACAGATCTTGTAAAGTGACTATGAAGAACTTGTATTGATGGACTGGGGAAGTGGGGTAAGAAATTGGAGAAACGTGTAATACTTATGTATTGGGAGGTGAGGAGAACACGGGGCTAAGATCATGAGACCTCATAGAAACCACAAACATCTGAAAGGGGATCAGAATACAATGATTTGATGACCCAGTAATTTCTTACCCCAGTAGCACTGGATATGTGTTAGCTCTGAAATGATAAAAAGATTCAAGGATATTGATTAGAAACAAATTATTATACACTGATAGCTATCTGTTCTCTAGAGTAGGGGTAGGGGAGAAGATAGCTATGAGGCTATGAACTGGTAAATGAGAAGATAAACCAGATACCTAGCCATTCTCCCATAGATATAACTACATCTTCAGCAATATCCCTTCTTCTCTGAACACCCTCCTTTCTATCCTCATTTTGAAACTATACCTGCTCCCCAGTTTAGTCCTGACACCACAAAACCCCACATCCATATTCTTGCCCTGTCTCTCCTCACGTTTAAACTTGTGCAGCATTCCACTTAGGTCTGGCGCACGGAATCCACTCTTCAGTTTTTTGGAAACAGTTTTGGGCTTCTTCAGTGTCCAGCTCTCACTCCTAGGGTTGACAAAAAATGTTGACCCTACATCTCTTATCTTGTGTCCCTCCAATACCACTGCCTTCCTCTCCTTCCATGCCATTAATGCACTTGAACATTCTTCCCTGAGAAGCCTGAGGAGGGGAGAAGGAAGGCCCTGACACTGGAGCCAGAAGAGAATTACTCATGTCTATCTTCCCAGTTACCCTCTGTGTGACCCTGGGAAGAACTTCACCTTGAAGAAACAGTTTCTTCTTCTAAAAATAGAATAATTAACCCTTCCCTTTATACCTCATGGAAATAATATGAATTAGATGAAACAATATAGGAAAAGCCTTTGCTACCTCAAAAAAGATACATAATATGTGAAAAGTCATCATAGTGAGGCTCTCAAAAAAGGGTCAATTGACATCAAAATAGATGTCAATTCCCAAGCAGATAATCAGTGAGATCCTGGCTGTAATGTGGGTCTCTTTATGAAGAATCTCTGAGCCTGTGCTCTAGTCTGAAGCCTGAATTCCAGTGGTGCGGCCCAAAATAACATTTGAGATTCCAGGTGTTCTGGGGAAAGTTAAAAACACTTGGCAAAGAAAAAGTTGTCTACTAAATTAAAAAAGGTTGGAATCTCATGTGTTTGTAAGAAACTTGAAGCCACCAGACAGATTGGCAATTTTAAATATAAGGGTTACACTTTCCCATAGAAGCTTCTAAAGTGTATGAACAGTGGGGATTGCTTATTGGCACACGGGTTAAAGCCACTAACCACAAGGCTCAGCTCTGTTTTTGGAAATATAAAGAGAACCCTGAAGAATGGCCTGGTCTCCTCTATTTCTGTTTAAGCAAAGTAAATATAAAGGCGCTGCCCCATAACTTATTTTAGGGCTCAGTGAGGCCCTCCATGTGATAAAGACAAGCATACATGAAATATAGGAACCGAGCAAGAACAGAGGGTGAATTAAATGAGTGAGGTCACAAGGGTCTGATATCTGATAGTAAAGTCCGTTATCTTTATTATCCAGACTAGCTCTAGCTCAGTGAATATCAACCACTAAATTTACCACCATAGACTCTGGTCCATTCTAAATAGATATGGAACAATTAAATCCTCATCAATATCCAACAATTTAAAATAATACTACATCTAACTTTCCTTGCTTTGAGAGATTTTTCCTTCTGATTGATGACCAAATACTTCTCATGACTACAAATCTTTCTTCATAACACAAATGCACCACTCCCAGTCACCCATACGCACCATTTCATGATTCCACTCATGTCCTAGGAAGAAGAAATAAAACATGAGTCAAGGAGTATAAATATTAGAGCAGGATTAATGAAAGAAAGAATAGAAAATAATACAAAATATCAGAGGAACCAAAAGTGAATTATTTGATAATATTACCAGAAATTGATAAACCTTTAGCTAGACATTCCAAGATAAGAGAGAGAGAGAGAGAGAGAGAGAGACAGAAAGAGAGAGAGACAGAAAGAGAGAGAGAGAGACAGAAAGAGAGAGAGAGAAAAGAAGTAAATTCCTAAAATAATGAGTGAAGGAGGAGACATTACTACTGACTTTACAGAAATTAAAAGATTATAAAGGCTAGGAACTGTCGTAAACCAATAAAATAGATAGCCTAGATTAAATAGACAAATTCCTAGAAACACAGAAACTACCAATACTGATTCAAGAAGAAATAAAAAATCTGAATAGGCCTAAAACACATAGAGATTGAATTGAAAATCAAAAACTTTCTGCAAAGAAAAAGGTCCAGCCCCAGGTGGCTTTATTGGGGAATTCTACCAAAAGTTTGAAGAAGAAATAATACAAATAATTCACAAATTCTTCCAAAAAATAAAAGAGGAAAGAATACTTCCCAACTCATTCTATGAGTCCAATACTGTTTTGATACTAAAACCAGACAAAAACTTCACAAGAAAAGGAAATTACAGGCCAATATCCCTTACGCATATAGACAAAATTTTTTTCAACCAAATAATACGACTGAATATGACAAAATATAAAATATTGTACACTGTGATCAAGTTGGTTTTATCCCAGTCACGCAAGGTTGGTTTAACATAAGAAAAGTAATCAATATAAAACGATGTCATAGTAATAGAATAAAAGATTAAAAACCCCAAGATGATTTCAATAAACAGAAAAAAAATCCAACATCTTTTCATGATAAAAACAAAACAGTGATAATAACAACAAAAAAGAAATAGAATGGGGCTTCCTTGACCTGATAAAAGTATCTGTGAAAAACAGTGTACATCATACTTAACGGTGAAAAAGTTAATGCTCTCTCCTAAGATCAGGAACAAGACAAAAATGTCTGCTATCGCTGTGACTATTTGCTGTGGTACTAGAGGTTCTACTCAAGGAAATTAGGCAAGAAAAAGATAAAAAGCATTTATATCGGAAAAGGAATAAAACTATCTTTATTTGTAGAATACATGATGTTATATACAGAAAACCTCTTCTTTTTAAAATTTAGCTTACTTATGGGTGTTCTTGATTCCAAATTTTACGTATCTAATCATTATCTATTGTCTCTAATCATGTATGCAGGATAACACATTCCACATTGGAGAAGAAACAACTCAGAATATCTAAAATATAATCTACTACTCACCAACCATATTGTTTTCTCTATTATGCCCATTTATCAAAAATGGCATCAGAATTCACTGAATCCCTGTCCCAAATATTAAGACATCTTATCAATCCAGCCCATTCTATATTCTTAACTTTTTTTGGTTGTCTGCATTACCACATCATCATGACTATGAATTTATTTGTTTTGAATAGTATGTACCAATATATTTGGTCTTACTCTTAAATGCCACCAGCTGGGTTTCAACCAAGGAATGTTTTTGCTCTCTGTATTATTATAATTGGTTGTACAGGCAAAAGAAGTAAACTAAAATTACTATAACAGAAAGAAAAAAGAGAAAGAAGAGAGAGAGAGAAGGAGGAGAAGAAGAAGAAGAAGGAGGAGGAGGAGGAGGA